>NC_067487.1:24925416-25225416 GCF_947179515.1 Apodemus sylvaticus
CCTGGCAGGAACTTGACATTGACCAATGTGAACTTTCTTACCAGCTTTGAGCAGGAATTCCTGTGTCAGCCATAATCCCCTCCACCTAGAGTGGAGTGCTCAGATCAAAGGGAAACCCATTGTTCTTCAAGGATCTGCAGTTTCCTGAGAAACACTAGCCACCTGTGGAGCAACTGAACTGGTTCTGCTGAGAAGATCCAGCCTTTGGGGAAGGGTTTGCCCCTGCCTATATATTTGGAGTTCTTCATGAAACTCTGAGACCTTGAATAGCAGGTGTTATCTTGGTCTCCATCTCTTTTTGCTGCCTTCCCATACATTCCCAGCTTCCCTTCCAGATAACCTATTAGATGTAACTGCGGGCAGTTACAGGTTTCTGGTTTTCTGAACTTTTGAAATGAATTGATACTATTTTGGGAAAATTCATCTGAGGTTTTCATTCCTCTTCGAGGTTTGTTTGTTGTTAGTTTTTATTATTTTTTGTTTTCTTGTTGTTTTGTTTTGTGGGTTTTTGTTTTGTTTTTGTTTGATTTATTTTTCACTAAATCAAGTCTTGCCTCATTAAAGATGGAGCATTAGTTGCCAGAGGTTTTTCTATCTAAATCCTATCTCCTGATAAAATTCATTATGTTCTAATGACAGAGATTTATTTGTGTTCATTGTATCCTCTTATAAGAAGACCTGTCCTACTAGAATATAGTGTACCCTGATAAGCGTTTTACTCAAAGCTTGAAATAGTGCACCCACTGATGCATTGAATCTCATGTTATTAGGGAACAGAGACTTCAACAGATATATATTGGAATGAAATTAATAAAACTGTTACAGATGAAAGGTTTCACTCCTAAATAGCACTTTTATCAAAAAGCAGCCCCTCCAGTTTCCCAGAGCTCAAAGATCTCTCTGATTTCCTATAAGTCTCGCATACAAACACACTATCTTATTTCCATTTGTGGGATGGCATTAAAATAACCACATCCAGTTTTAGGACACATATTCTTATCAGGGATGATTGATAGGATACACATAAACACATATTCAGATGAATAAATATGTTTATGTAACTAAATTCTTTTTATCATTGTTAAAATCAGTTAGGAAATCCATCTATGTTGCTTGCAAACTAATTGTGTGTGTGTGTGTTTGTGCATAAAATCACATAATATCTGGGATATAAAAATAATATATTTAATAAAAGGTATAATTTATTAAGTGTAAAATCTACCCATTTATTATAGGTATAAAGAAATAGAGCATTTATATGGAAAAATGCAAAGAACATATATATATATACATATATATATACACATATGTATTTGGTTTATATGGTTACATCTAGAGAATGATAGAAGAATATGGTTTCTTTCTTTTCTAAATGACTTCATTGAGAACATTTGAATTGTTGGTGGTGAACATCTGAAAGTGGCAGACTTTTATTTATGAAATGAATGTGCAGGGCAAAGGTTGAAGCACTTTGGTAAAGTGCTTGCTTAGCATTCAAGAGGCCATAAGTTCAATTACGATCCCAGCAAATAGAATTCATTAAAATAAGCTTGAAGTATTTTCTCAGGATATACAAGTTAAAAAATGGCCTCAAGCCTAGTAATTTTATGGCTAATTATATATTATGAAGGGAATCATAAGTTGATTTGGATAAGTAAAGAAACAATTCCAGTTATAAAATATTTAAAGCTTGTAATGTTTGACAAAATGAATAATTTAAAAATAATTCACATTTTAACTGGAAAGTTAAAATCAATCATTAAATGTAGCTTATCTTAAAATAAAACTTACATAAATTAATTTAATATTATATATATAAGCAATAAGGCCAATATAGTGTCTTATGGAAATAGTTTTATACATAAATACAAATGAGTTCATAAACCTAAAAGGAATGGTTATAATTTAAAATGTAAATTCTAATATATTATCCATACAAATTACTTTTTGGTGGTTGTATAATTGTGCTTTTCCTGAAATTTAATTTTTCTAATGATCTTGTATTTAAGTTTTAGTATAAAAAATTAAAAATACTAATACCCTCTTAAATGATAGCAAACGAGCCTGCTATAAATTTAATGGGCTAGTTTGCCTTATGAGTATTTGCAACTATATATCTGACTATCAAAGTTATAAAACATTGATATATAAATATGGCAGACTAAGAGTTCAGTATCACTAATTAAGTAGGAAGTACTAATAATAAGAAACTGTACTAACCATGGTAGACAGTGGTAAATCATAAGCACAATAGTTGCAAATTATAATAATTTTCTCATTGGGGAAAATTATTTTACCAATTGCTATTCTGTGTTAACTGAAAAAAATGACTTTGGAATAGCCATACACACAGGAGAAATCTTATTTCTTCTACTCTAATAGCCCTATGGTCAAAGTAAATCTGAACAGAGAGTGAGAAGAAAAGAGCGAGGATTCTGCAGAGGAAGGAACAAGGGAGGGTTTCTCTCCCTCTTGAAATCTGTAGTCTCTGCTCTGGCTGTCACAGTCTGCAGAGAGGCTAGACATGTCCTGAGTTTGTTTAACGATATTATAAAATAGATCTTTTCTAGAAATTCAAAATGCTCCCGACAGCAAGAGGTAACCAAATAGATTCAGTCAGCTAAGATTTAATTTCAGATCTTCATGGAACACTGTGGTATATTATTTTTGTAAACTTCTTTGTACAGTGATGGTATTCTGCCAAGCAGCCAGAGATTAGCCATGCTGGTACTGAAATTATTGGAGTTATTTCTTCTCTTATGTCAATGCTTACTACTTACAAGTTTCCCAATTCACTCCGATCATTACATTGAGTAACTTAAGCCCTATCCTTGTAACTATAGGATTATCCCAGGGTTCAACAGCTAACATAATAATACTGTTGACAGTAAATAATCCAAAGATTCACAATTCATCTCCCTACTGAGTTAAAACATTTATCCACCAGTTACTCTGTGTCACTGATTACTGAACTACTTAAATAGTAGACTGTTATTTAATAATCTAACATGTATTTTTATACTTTGGAAAGCATACAATAATTTATTTTAAAATAATTTATTTAATATATCTTGTGACTGTATTTTCTAATTTTGCCTGTTAAAATAGGTATTCATATGCTTTTATTACCCTCTGAGTTACACTTCTTTGTAGATTTTAGTGAGACTTGTGCAACCCAAGCACCCATTTAAGTGTATGCAATAACTGTATAGCAGTTTTTATATTATCATAACGTGCTTGCATAAAAAGAACTCACTCTTTAAGTATATTGAATGGTCACTTGAACTAGATTTAAAATCTACTATTAATTAAAGTGAGATTATGTTCCTCACTAGTGCATTGGCAAGCACAGAATTACACTTATAGAAACACTTTGGAATGATTTTTCCTTATCTCCCATTCTCTATCTAACATGTCATCTGCAACAATAGTTTATGGTAACATGAACCACTAACTGTGTCTCAGTCATCTAAAGCATGATTTCATCCATGTGTTATAGTATGCACAGGGAAAAAAGGCTTCCACTTTAATTATTAATTTTAAGCAATCCGTAGCTATTTTTATTTTGCTTTGTTCTGTTTTGTTTTTAAGAAGACAAGGGATTATTGAACCAATTAATTATTTCATGGGTTGTACAGTTTGGGTATTAACACCAGTTTTAAACAACATTTGACTAATCTAGACAAGCATCATGTTTTCCTTACTAACACATAACCTTCCCCAAATTCAGTAGCCGTTTGACTTTGGCAAGAGAGTTCATCTGCAGCTGGAAGGTCCCAAGTCTGTCCTCTATGGGTCTCAGCTGTCATCTGTGGATCTCAGTGTGTGCCTTGGGAGTCTTCATTCAGATGAGGTGACTGGAGGAAGGCAACTTTGTTGTCCCAGGCAGGTCCAAGGGTCTCGTGGTCAGTGTAATCTGGATCTGTGGGAGCAGCACCCTCCTTTTCTTTTGTGGGGATAAGCCGATAGAGTAATCACTACAGAGGAGCAGAACCCCAGCAACGGATGGCTGTCCAGGGTGGGTAGTGTGTGCTAAGCCTCTAATGCTTTGCTTGAAAGCACATCCTGGTCCATTGTTATGATCCTAGAAGGACAAAGGTGCTAAGAATTTAGTTATGGAAGGCATCCTTTATTTCTGCTTTGGGTGGAAGAAAATATGATGTTAATTATGTATCTGGGATAGGCAGTAGCAATTTTTCTGTAAAAGAAAACTGGTTGTAATTAAGAAGTATGCCCAGAGAGTAGTGTCTTGTTCAGTCATCATAAGACAATCTTTCTCCTTCAGTGAATGGGAACAAATATAGAGACCCAGAAGCAGATACTATTCAGAGAGTGTGGAACAGAGGATGTAAGTATTCATTTCAGTTCTTTAAAACCTATATTCAGCACTTGTTATATGATGAACCATCAACTGCTAATGAAACGATAGATTAATATTTAAATATGTACACATTAAAAAAAAATCTTAGAGATGGTATATGAAGCATCTACGAGCCTGATGCAAGAACCTGACCTAAACCTTCAATAGATTTAACAAGCATAGAATTAGAGTCTGCTTCAATCAGCATGATTATGTCTGTGGTTTATTTCCTTGACTATTGTGGAATACTTGATTCAGGGATTAATGTCAATGTACTTAAATGGCACTGGTCTTTGATATTCTTCTCCTTCACTGGCATGCTAAATAATTTTAGTACTGTTATTTAGAAAGACACTAATAACTATGCATGAGAAATAAATATGGAGTAGAAAAAGACATTGTTGTGTAAGTATTGCTGTCAATTAAAACTGTAAGTCTGAGATTAATGACACTGGATGTCTGCTTCTGAATGTGCGCCCCCCCCCAATAAGTGTACAGATACTAGGCTCACACTCACATATATACATATCTGTAATAATTTCAAATTTTACAAACTTTGAAAGTTTTATTAAACAATAATTTCAGTCTCTTATCTTTATAATACTATTACATTGTAGCTCTAATATGAAGGCATTTTCATAAATTACACTGTTGATATTATACAGAGACTATCTTAAAGACACAAATAAAGGTATGGACAAGCTCACTTAACACTGAAACCTCCAAATCTCCAAGAATAGCTTCCTCTTTATTTTGTTCCTGTAGTGATTTGCATCATGTTGGAAACTTCCATTGAAATGAACATAAATTGATCCTAAATGATTCAATATTCCATGTATAATCATTTTATCTTTCTTTCTTTCCTTAAGAGAAGAAAGTTGGACGATGTTACTGCTTTTAACTATCCCTGAAAATCATAAGGTTAAGAGTTCTGATGCAGTTCACACTAGTCCCTGGTAAGTGCAGAAAGAAGTTAAGAGTTGCCTGATAAAAGTATTTCTGACAATTTGGTTGCATTAGTCATTAGAAATGGAAAAGAGGTTGCAGCCACAGTATTGCGTGTGCATATCTGTGTGTGTGTGTATGTGTATGTATGTGTGTGTGTGTGTGCGTGTGTGTGCATATGAATGCTTACATACATTAGATTTTGTTGTTTGAGGTAGTGATAGTGTTGTTTTGTGTTCATATGTGTGGTGTGCGTGTGTGCATGTGTGTGTGTGCATATGAATGCTTACATACATTAGATTTTGTTGTTTGAGGTAGTGATAGTGTTGTTTTGTGTTCGTATGTGTGGTGTGTGTGTGTGTGTGTGTGTGTGTGTTATACATGCATGGATACTAGATACAGATATTAGGATTCTTCCTCAGGTTTTCATCTTAGTTCATGAACCAGGGTCTTTCTTTATACCTGGGACTCACTCATAATGGTAGACTGATAAGCAGTGATCTTTAGCATCCACCTATCTCCATTTCCCCCTAGATTTGTCATTACAGGTACATGCTGGTGCACCCAGTTATTAATGTGGGTGCTGGGAAACTGAATCAACACTGGACAACGAACTACTTGTGGGGCTATCCTCCCAGCCTTGCAGTCAGTATTATACTCCAGAGAGGCTCTGCCAGAGCCTTACAAATACAGAGTTGGATGCTCACAGCCAACCATTAGACTGAGTGCTGTGTCCCCAATGGAGGAGTTAGAAAAAGGACTGAATGAGTTGAAGGAGTTTACAACCCCATAGGAAGAACAGCAATATCGACCAACTAGAACCGCCCACTCCCCTTAGAGCTCCCAGAGACTAAACCACCAACCACGGAGTACACATAGAGGAAGGGACCTATGGCTCCGGCCACATTTGTATCTGACGATGACTTTGTCAGGCATTAATGGAAGGAGAGATCCTTGAGCCTATGAAAGCTAGATAGATGTTGCAGTGTAGAGGGATTGAGGGTGAGGAGGCAGGAGTGGGTGAGTGGGTGAAGGAACACCCCAGTTGAAGCAGGGGGAGGGAGAATGTTATAGGGAGGTTCCAGGAGGGGGAGAAACAGGGAAAGAGGATAATATTTGAAATGTAAATAAATAAAATATCTAATAAAAAATAAGACCTCTACATCAGGTTGTAAGGAGAAACTAATAGCTTTGGCCATAGTTTATGATATTTAAGGATTCCATAGGATAGTTTTAGTCAATGAACTAACAAGAATATAATCCACACCTGGTACTGGAAATTTTATTTAGTGGTTCAAGATTTCTTTTGGGGTCTTTGTCTCCCCATTAAATGATAACTTCATTTATGTTCCTTTTGTACATTTCCCATGGAATCCTTAATACATATTGTATAAATAGAAACTTCTACAGTAACAGGTTTCCATGTGCTTTTTCAAAAGACCTTTAATATTAGTTGGCCCTCCCTGTATAACCTTGTAACCCACCTCTCAAACTCTCCTAGCTCTTCTATTCTAGTTTACCCTTTATCTCCTAATTTTGGGTATTATATTTCCCCTGTCTTAGCATCTTTACTTTCTCCTTGGTAGGTACCTAGCCTCTGTGATTATTGGATTACAGCACATATAATAAAGGCTAAAAGCAAATGTCTACATATAAGAGAGGACATGCAATAACTGTGTTTTTGTGTTTGTATCAGTGCATACAGACTGATTTTTTCCATAACTTCATTTATTTACAATTTTATTAACCGCTGAATAATATTCCATTGTTTAAATGTGACATTTTTCATTGTCCATATATCAGTGTATGGATCTCTATGCCGTTACCAATTTCTGGTTGTTATGGAGAGACCTGTGATGAAAAGGGATAAGCAAGTATCACTGTAGTAAATTGGAGTTTGGAGGTTTCTGCCCTAATGTAGTATAGCTGGATCTTGAAGTAGACTAAGTTTTGTCTTCTAAGGAACTTCTACAATACTTTACATAGTTATCAGACCAGTTTGCGCACCCCAAAACTAGCAATAAATATTACTTTTTTTCTTCATCCTCACCAGAATTTATAATTTATTTAAATAGCTGAATCATGTACTTTTTAAAAAATAGAAATAGCCAGGGCTGGAGAGATGGCTCAGCAGTTAAGAATACCGACTGCTCTTCCGGAGGTCCTGAGTTCAAATCCTAGTAACCACATGGGGGCTCACAACCACCTGTAATGAGATCTGACGCCCTCTTCTGGTGTGTCTGAAGACAGCTACAGTGTGCTTACTAACAATAGCAATAAATAAATCTTTAAAAAAAAAAACAGAAATAGCCAAATCAATAATATTATTTAGGAAATAGAATAGAAAGACCAAAATTGGTGCATAGTATTTAATTCCCAAACAAATTTGCTGTTTTCCTAAATTATGAATGTTAGTTTTGCCTCCATGTATGAGAAAACAATATATAAGCACTTTATTTACAGAAAACCTCCTCTTCAAATTATTAATAGAAACAAGATAATTATTATTACTAAATAGAATTAAAAGGAATATATAAAAATGGTAACAAATTAATAACATTGGTAATATGTTTGGCGTATTCTCTTCTGGTTGCATGGAGCAAAATAGATGTATACATTGAACTTACACTTAAGATTATGACTTTTCTTGGGTTGTATAATAAAACTCTGTAATACTGTTTAATGTAAAATAAAATAAAAGGGTTTTCCTTTAAAAAATCAATAAAATGCACTGTCAGGGTTTAGCTTATTATAAAAGATAAGGTAACCCAATGAGAAGAAATACATTTAAAGAGAGAAAAGCTGGAAATCCCATGTAAATAACATGCAATCAGAGTGCGAAGACATTAAAAGCCTGAAGGATGATAATCTAAAAGCTCCCAGCATCTTTAGTATTTTTTATCTTTGTTAAGTTTTTTTGTGTGTAGACAGTCAATTTTTAAATTAAGTTCATTATTTTTCCTTAAGTTTATATATAATTAAATAATAAACTTAAATTTAACTTCAACCTAGATAATTACAATATCAAATTTGAGTAAAAGCATGTAAATAAAGAGTATTGAAAAGTTTTCCATATTAGGTCCACACTCCAAATGTATTTTCTTATTTATCATTCTTCAAATTATACCTTTATATATCATTAGTATATGTTTAAATAGAAATGACAAATAAGAGGGAATGAAGCCCCAGATAAGCTGCTGTTATAAATTGGTTCTGATTAAAATTTATAATTATTTCAAAGGCAAACTGTGAGAAAATAATACATACTCTTATATTTTTCAAAACATTTGTGCTTCAAAATGTTAGCGTCATTGCTTATTGATATATACTGATTTGGTTTTTACCAATGATGATTACCCAGCCATCTAGGATAAAATAATTATATATAGATCTAAATGCATATAAAGCTGATAGTTTATACTGTGCACTAAACAGATATCACCATACTGTTCTATGTCTTTTTTAAGGTACGCTGTCTTCTCTAAGGAATATTATGAGTGAGGTTGTAATCATAAATATAAATTGTGAATATTCAAATTATTTTATTTTAACTTTACTATAACATATTTTTAAGCAAATATAAATGTATTTATATGTTTTAGTAAATTTTAGTATTTGCTGAACTATTTTGATGAGATCTTTTTGCTAGGAAAGATGGAATATGAATACATGGTAAATGTTTCTTTTTAAATCTCTTTCATTGTCTGACATCTGCGCACAGCTTTACTTTTCCAGTTGGAATCATCAAAACAATTTACCTTCAAATCTTAATGAGTAGTAAAAGTTACTGTCTTAGTTTGTAGGTACATTTATATAACAGTTGTCTTCTGACACTCAAAACAAAGCAAAGAAATTCCTGGCAAACCTTTAATAAGTTTAGCTATGCCTGTTCTTTGCTTAATTTTAATCATCTCCCCAATTTCACTGACTTGTTGTGTTTTAGTTTTATAAGCAAATAGAGATATTCTATAGAAAATGATAGACTCATATCTCCCATTTGCTTTACATCTGTTATAGCTAGCTTTATTTTTTTCACAGCACTCCTATTAATGTGTCCATATTATTTGGTTATAACTGTTCTTATTTACATTATTTTCATCTAAGCAAAAAAGCAGTTGTTATCTTCCTGAAAATGGGAAATTGGATATATTGGATTTTGTTTTGCATACTGGAGTGAAAGAAAGAGTGTAAATTCTCATTTAAGACAACATGGCCGAGATTGGTCAAGGGATGACTTGCCAGCAGCTGATGTTGTGATAACTACTGCGCTAGAGTTCAGGAATAGGACACTAGATCCTGGGAGAGACATCCCATGGATAATGGACGTTGGAAACCTGCCTGGAGACTTGGGGCTTTCTGCGACACCTGGCATTCGTCTTTTTCATGTGTGACCTTTCCTTACAACACAAGAGTGCTGAGTCTTCACTTCTCAAAATCATTCCTTCTGTGGCTTCTCTGGTTCAATTATTTATAATTTTTCTCGCACCTTTTCTTCTTATATGGGACCCTTCAACATAATAAAATTGTAAATGATTGGTAAGAAGGATATGAAAGTCATCCCTTAATATTACTCCTACTTAATCAAACAGTGATGAGAAGACACTAAAATGGCAGAAAGAAAATTCAGAACAGTTCCAAGCTTAAGATAAAGTAACTATTAATGAAATTAGGAATGTAGGTATTGCATGTACTTCCTGCTCCAGTGATGGTACACTTCTTTGGGAATATGAGAAGAACTAAATCATTGAAATGAGATACAGAAGACAAAGGCGGTATATGCAGGAAAGGGAGAGAATGAGGAGAGAGGCAGGATGAGATGAAGCTGTGAATGGAAGCATGTTGCAAGGGTCTCATAGAAAAGAAAAAGGATGGGGTAGATATTATAATGCATTATGTACAGGCACGCCATTTTCAAATAATAACATACTTAAAAATGATCCCAGTATTTGCCATATTACATCATTTATGCAACAAGTTTACACTGTTTAATTATTTTCTTTTGGCTTTACTCGAGAAATAAATAGAAGCTACATGTTTAGATTATAGAATATGCTGTGTATATAGATATTAGGCAGATGGGTAATGAAACTGTTATGAGAATAAGTCTAATTAGTATATACAGAGTTTAGCTCAGTTTTTCTCATGGTCAAACTGATATCATTTAGAATCTTAAAGACAAAATTTTTAGAAATATTTTGAAGTCAGACTTCTGGATGTGTCTGTGAAGATATCTTCTGAGATATTTATCTGTGGTGACTAGACCCACCCTTGAGAACAGTACTATTTTAACAGCAGGAGACCCATGACTAAATGAAAAAGAGCAAAAGGAGGAAATTATGGAGAATATTTGTGTGAGTATATTTATGTGTCTGTGTTTATCCGAAGAAAATTAAGGAGGATACTGGTGTGACTATATTTATGTAAATAAATATATTTAAGGATACATAGATATTATTCCTAATGTGTTTTCCAAGATTAATATAAAATATTATGAATATATTGGATTTTCAGTAAGGTAAATTAAATAGTATAAACACTATGGGCACTTTAAATTTGCATTATTAGTATAGTTTGCTATGTGGTTTCATATAAAATTATTTGAAATACAGAAAGATGATTTCAAGTTCAGAATTTATTCTAGCTTTCTGATAGCAGTAATAAGACAAAAACTTGGGAGGAAGTCTTACAGAACACAGTTTTCATTGGTAGGGGTTTTAATTTTCTTGTCTCTTTCTTTGCTTGAGCATTTCTGAGACTTATCCTTTACCTGAAATATAATTTATAACACTTTCCACTCACAAGTACCCACCCAACAGATGATGATGTGTGGAAGTAGAGTTACATACATTCGTGTTTTCTCACAATAACACTAAGCAATGAGCTGCTTTTTGTGTGTCTCTTGAGCTTTGAAATGCAGAATCAAGATTTAACTATGCACAAATACATGTTTTTCAAACCAATTGCATTAAAAAATATTAACAACTTTTTTCTATTGTATTTTTCCAAGAAATACAGCTTTCCTTAACTAATACAGTTGTTATAGACTGAATTTCCTTTAATATATAATTCTGATGTAAACTAAATAGAATAAAACTTGCATTGGATGAGATATGATACAATGCTATATGTTCTTTTCAGATTTCTTCCATCCCTTCTACTTCTAAGATACAAGGTATAGGAATATTTTAAAAAATCAACATTTTAATAGCAATATTACAGAACTAAACCTGTTTTCAAAGTTAGTAATGTTTAGTAGATTGTATTAGTAGCCTCACATACTGAAAACAGATAGATTTATAAAATTATTGATAGTTTTGAGCATTTTGTGGTGATATATATGATCACTTAAATGTGTGAGTATGTCGGTGTATACGTGTACGTGCAAGTGTATGTGTGTGTGTGTGTGTGTTTTCTCATATACACCCTACTCTCTCAGCATTGTTTTGATGAAGACTTCTACAGTCTCACTACTTACTATAAATAAGAACTTACTGTAAGTAAGTACTGTATGACCAGCCCAATTTGAGATCCAACCCATGGGCAAGCACAAATCCTTATCACTATTAATGATATTCTCTTATGCTTATAGACAGGTGCATGCTGTGCTCTGAGAGGCTACACTCAGCAGCTAACTCAGGCAGATACAGAGAACCACAGCTAAACAGTGGATGGAGCTTGGGAACTGTTATGAAAGGAGTGCAAGCCCCAGTGGAAATAGGAATGCCACAAGAAAACAAACCGTCAGAGTCAACAAACCTGAACCAATGGGGTTCTCATAGTCTGAACCACGAACCAAAGAACTTACACAGGATAGATCTAGGCCTTCATGCTCAAGTGAAGCAGATGTACAACTTGACCTTTAAGTGGTTCCTGAACAGAACCACAACTGGGGAGGGAGCTATCCCAAAAGTTGTTGCCTGTACATGGGATATGTTCTACTAGTGGGGCTGACTTGTCTGCTCTCAGTGGGAGAGAATGCAGCGAGCCTTGCAGACTTGAAGTGTCAGAGTGTGTGTGTGTGTGTGTGTGTGTGTGTGTGTGTGTGTCGGGCGGGATACCAAAGGGGAACCCCACCCACTCAGAGAAGGGGAGGGGAGATAGAGAAGGATTGTGGGATGGGTTGACCATGAGGGGGGCAGTGAGCAGGATGTAAAGTGAATAAGCAAAAAATTAATTAATTAATTAGCTAATTAATTAATTGATTAAAAATACAGAACCTCAACTAGGTCATATCGTGCTAATGCATCTGTCTTCCTGGTCTGGCATAGCTATGAATTCAAATGCTAAATAGTGGCTCCCAAGATCTGTTTGCCTTAACATGAGCAAATTCCCCAATATACCAGTCTTTGTTGTATAAACCTTGCTCCTGATTTTAAAGCTATTGGTTAAAACAAAGTGACTACAGCCAGTTACTTGGCAGAATGGAGGTAGGTAGATTTTCAGCTATCTGGTTGGGGGTCACAGAACAGGACCACAAGGTTAGAAGAAGGGAAAAATGGAGAGAATAGGAGGTCTCCATTAGAACTGATCTGGCTTGGAGCATGTTTGATGGAGCGAGCTTAAACAGCAAATACTTAAGGATTGCACGTGGGAAGTAGATCATCTGACATATAGAAAAATTGATTAGGGGGTAATTTCCCAATATTTGTGCTAAAGTGATTAGCTGAATCTATAGGACTCTGCCTCAATAGTCGGGGAGCTGGTTGGGTTATATTAATAACTAATAAAGTTTATTAAAATTCATCTGCATCTTATCTATTATGTTATGTGCTGAATACACCTGAGGCACAATCAGCTGAGGTGAGAAGCAGCATCCTGTTCTCTGAGATCTATTGTCAGGCTCTCCCTGCCTCGGGGAGAAGGAGTTCTGCTTACTTCAGTTGTATCCACCCAGCACGAGAGATCAACCAGAAGGCTAAAGGACAGCCTGTCCAGCCCCTGAGTGTGGTTTGTATACCCAGTGAGACTCCCAGGAAGCAAACTAAATTTTGCTTGTAAGCAGGTGTTATTTGCAAATAGCTTCTTGATTACGGGTGGTAGCCTGTATCTATTTTCCCTTTCAGTGCTGGCATGCCATCTGGCTTGAACTTGTGTAGGACCTGCGCATGCGATCACAGTCACTGTGAGTTCACAAAAGCATCAATCCTGTTGTGTCTGGAAGATGCTATTTTCTTGAAGTTATCCATCTACAGTGGTCCTTCAATTTCTTATGCATTCTTTTCTCCCTGAGCTGTATGTAGGGAGAGCTTTGTTGAAGAGATCCCATTTATTACTGAGTTTTCCAACATCTCTCAATATTTTTACATTTTTTTCATATAGTCTGTGACAAGGTAGAGAAGTTTATCTTTGTATGATCTGGTGAAGTTCAGAGAAAGTTATGTGAGTTTTTGAATAACTTTCAAAGTTCTTTTTAAGTTACTGTTGAAAACTATATAAAATGTTTCCTAGTACATATTACATTTCATAGGAAATACACAAGAATATACAGACAAACCAAGATGAAAATGAGGGAGAAGCATCCCTCTTGCTACCTAGTTTTTACACTTCTGAGATATATTCCAATATGCTTACTTCTGGGAGGACAACAATTATTTTATTAGACAATGAATCTCATGCACTATACACAGACCTTCCTTGAAAGGTATTTTCACAGGTGCAAAAGTATCAGAAGTACTATGTACGGTATAGTTAAGCATTCTCTGCCAGGAGTGGTGGCGCACGCCTGTAACCCCAGCTCTTGGGAGACACAGGCAGGTGGATTTCTGAGTTCGAGGCCTACCTGGTCTACAGAGTGAGTTCCAGGACAGCCAGGGCTACACAGAGAAACCCTGACTCAAAAAAAAAAAAAAAAACCCAAAACAAAAACAAAAAAGCACTCTCTGATTGCACCCGAGTCTCCTCTACCAGGTAGAATTTCTTCCTAGTAATTAGTTAATGCCTGCCAATGCCTCAGACCATAGGCAGAAATTAAACTGTTAGACAAATGCTAAACCTAATTTGAATCACAGATTCTTCTCTTTTAAACGGAGGGTAGTGCATACATAGCAATGATTGCTTGAAATGTTGAAAATGAGTGACAGTTGCATATTCAGCCATAAATGAGGAAATACACACTACTACGGTTAATTCCTAGAGAAGAGCTGAAAAAATAGGGAGAATATCTGGGAAAGGTTATTTTCTCAAAAAATCAGTTACATGGCACTACACTTGAAGCTACCTGCATTGGGACAGCGAAAGGAGTTTGTTATTAGTCAAGCATGTACCAAGGAGCCAGGCTAATGGAGCCCTAGATCCCCTTGGCAAAGCAATGAACACAGGCGCATGCTGAAGGATGGAGAGCTATTGTCTTTAGCTGTGTATCTGCTGATGAGCACATGGCGTTCTAACAGATAATTCTAAAGGCGGTCACAAAGATAGCATAATTTATTAGATAGTTTATTTACATTTCAAACCTTTCCCGGTTTTCCCTCTGAAAACCCCATCCCATCCACCTACCCCTGCTCACCAACCCACCCACTCCCCCTTTCCTGTCTTGGTCTTCCCCTACACTAGGGCATTGAGCCTTCACAGGACCAAGGGCCTCTCATCCCACTGATCACAGACATGGTCATCCTCTGTTACATACGCATCTGGAGCCTTGGGTCCCTCCATGTGTACTCTTTGGTTGGTGCTTTACCCTGGGAGCTCTGGGATACTGGTTGGGTCATATTGTTGTTCCTCCTATAGGCATGTTTAAAAATGGGAACACAAAGCAAAAGCAAGTGGCATAAATGTGGGCAAGATCTTCAATGAAAGAGAAAGGAAAGTAGAGAGAAGAAGGAGAAAAGGCAGCTTTACTCCTGTTACATGTGCTAACTTACTGGGCCAAAGGTCACCTGATTTGGCTGCAAAGAATTAAATCAAGCCACATTGGAAGGGGTCACAGCACAATTAATGTTATGAACATTTTATTGAGTGTAACTAGACTTTTTATTCCTTAATCTCAAACAGAAGATGATGTCAACTGCAGGGATCAATACACTTGTAGGTGCCAGGAAGCAATGACAATCCCAAGCTTTAGAGGATACACAAGATTAATGTATAGACCAACTGTCCTAACAAGATCCCATGTTTCCTGACTACTAAGGGAACATACAGAGAAACACAATGAGGTCTGCACACTTCAACAGCTGAGCAAGTACATCAGTATCTTAGGACCTAGAAGGTGCAATGTGCCCCAAGAGGCATAAACTAACCTGAAAAGCCTGTGATTTGTGCCTCTCAATGAAGCTAAGGCAAGCCAACATCATGGTTTCTGGCAGGAGGACAGGGTGGCAGAAATCAGAACTACCAGTGCATATATGAAATTGTCAAACAACAAATTTAATAAAATTTATCTTAAAATATTTCATATTCATACTTTAAATTTGAAGCAATTAAAAATTATTTTAAGATAGGGTAAAAATTAATTATATCTTTTAAAAATAAATTTTCTTTTAAATAACACTACATATCTAATCTTGAGCTCAGATAGTTTCTCTTTGTATATGTATAATCTATTGTATTGTGGTATAGAAGTAACAAAATACTAATGAATGTCAGATGTCTGATACCAGAATTTCTACCTAATGTAGAAATTTCAGAAATCTTTTCAGAATGTATACATTAAATAAATTAGAGTATATATATGTGTGTGTGTGTGTGTGTGTGTGTGCATGTGTGTGTACTATTTCTATATAAATACATATATAAAATCTTGAACATGCTTATACTAAATTTCAAAAGAATACAAATTAACTTTCAGTTATTGTTCTTGGGACTGAAATACAGTAGAATAGAAGATTTCTAAATTAAATTGAAATTAAAGATTTTTATGTTTAATCAAATAATTTATTTTAAAATGCTTAAGTTCTAGGAATTGGAAAAAAACTCAGCAATTATAAACAAGTATATCTCTTCCAGATGAACTGAGGTAGATTTTCATTACCCACTTCAGGCTTCTGCAAACATAACAGTCATTCTTCAATTTATGCTCAAACATATTCCAATACACCCAAATAATAAATAATATATCATGAAATATTATCATTATAATCTGACCACAGTTTCCCATCTCTTCACTGATCTCAGTTCTCTGCGACTCCCCCACTCCCACAAGTAAAAGCGTGAAACATATAAAATAATTCAACCACCTTAAATTTTAGATAATTCATGATTATATATCAGCATCAAGGCATTAAAATTATTATAAAATTATACCTACTAAAATCTTAAAACACAATTTTATTTGGGCTATTGCTATACAATGAAAGGTATTTTTATGCAGTAGGTGAGTTGTGAGAAAGTACTTAGTGATTCACTGATTTGGGGATTGGTCTATATGACTGGCTCACTTCTGTTTGCTGATAGTCGTGGGTAGGGCTAAAGTTTCTACCCCTTTACAGAACTTTGGATGTAATGACTAAATGATATTGCTAATGAATGACTTCAAGGTCCTGAGACAGAAGTCTTTCCTTTTATTAAAATGTTATGTCTAAGAGAACAAAGAATTAAGAAGCATTCTGGAGTAAATGATCCATGAACAAAAGCTTGGTATTTTGGATAAGGGAGAAACTTCCGAACTTTTGTCAAACAGAAGAAAGCCTAAGGGCACTTTTGCATTCTCAGAATGAGTCAGATAACTTATCTATCACTCTTGAGTTTTCAGTTCCACATAAATACACATATGAACACATACAATACATAGTCTGAACACATACATGTTGTGCATGTTGAATGAAGTATTGTTAAAAAAGCTAAAGCTACCTACTTGCTTAAAATACCAATATATGTTAAAATATGGCTGCCCCTAGACATTTACTTCAGTGTCTCTCAGTTCTGATCTCACATACATATTAATTGTTCAACCACTTTCTCTCATTTGAAAAATACAGAGTCAGATCAATAAAAGAATGACTGTCTTTGATGTGTATAATCCTGCCTATAGCCTTGGATCAATAATATTTGTCCAAGTTGTTCTTAACTGCTATTAGGAAATTCTCAGTTGATGCATTTTTATACCAACTTCTCTAAATAGTCAATACAGTTACCAAGGTTGCATCCTTTAATGGGCCACCAAAAATAATGTCCCAACACGTAGCATTTACACATTACAATATGGGTTGCTGCCAGAGGCAATTATGCCTTCAGACAAGAAGCTGACAATATAATTAGCATGGAACAAAAACATTACATTGTTGTATACTTTCTTTCTACCTAGTGTTATTAATGGTTCTATTAAAAGAACAAAAAAAGAGAGGTTATAATATTTGTGCTCAAAGTAACTTTCTCTAAATATATAAAGAAAAGCAATGATTAGTCATTTTTATTCATTTAATATTCACTGTGTTCACTTTCCAAAGAACAAAGGCCAAAGAAGAAATTAACCTTTGATCTTGGTTTGATAGAAATGAAACTAACATTAGAACTGACTAGCATTAATATTGTTAAATTAAAGCTACTAGGAAGACAGATGATGGCTCTAAAATAACCCCAGATGGTTACTGGTAGATCCTTCGCAAAACAAAACTTCCAGCCTGTTTAGTTCAAAGATCATTAGCTCCCTTATTCGACAATTTGGGGCTTTACACTCATAATGTGAGAAACACACTGTGTTATCTAACAGAGTGTGTGACCCAGGGCTAATTAAAAGGCACACATGAGCAGGGCAGGGTGCAGCAAGGCTGCTTCATTACAAGTGGTAGTTGCTCCCTTGAGGCAGAACATCACAAGATTCTTGGAAGTGGTCCAAGGCATCAGTCAAAGGCAATGTGGTTTCCAGATAGCAAGGCTACTGAGTACGATCACAGCGCTGGGAGCTGTTTGATCTGAGGGCGCTTTTTATTTGTTTGTCAGTTTGGAGAAATAGAAGACCTCAGAGGGACTTGAGCATGCAGACAGAAATGGAATATGACCTTTGCAGCTGTCAGGCCAGACTTGGTGCTGGGAGGCTTCCTTTACTACCAGTGTGTTTGGCACTCTTTAAGTGGAGATTGACAGATTAATTGAAAATCTGAAGAGGATGGTGTGTAGACTTCCCTGGTGTTGAGATTGCCATCCATTGGCCTCTTCACCTCCTAGAATAGGCTCTATACTAACTGGAAGCCATCTAAAAAGAAATGAGATCACGGTCAAGACGAGAATGATTCTATAGAGAGTTAGCAAGAGAGCTTGAAAAGTCTCATGAGAATGTGACCTCTACTAATCACACTTTGAGAAGCAGTGCAAACTCCATAAAAGACATTTCTGAATTATTTTTACATGTAGAAATCAAAACATTTTGAACATACACTTAAGAGGAGGTTCTATATGCAAATGCAACATTATATAGAATGTACTAAATGTATATATTTACTATGACATGATAAGCCAAGCACCCTGAAAATAAAGAGACAAACAGGTCAGAGTACTCTAAAAGAATGGAGTGTATTCTGTTTTTTTTTTTTTTTTTAATATCTTTACTGGTTACACAAGGTGTGAGTCTTCTGTCAGCTTTATTAGAAGAATACAATATATGGAATATTTTCAGTAGATTTGACATTTATAGAAAAAAGAAATCTTGAGTTCTAAAAAGATAGTACTCAATAGATTCTTGTTCAGTGATGTAGATACCCAAAACTATGTATTACATAATAAATATATACCTGGCATATTTTGCGCATTTATATAATTAATTGTGATATTTTATACATGTATAATCTGCACATAGGTAGGAGGTTATTGGAAAATAGTATTTTAAATATGCATTTCCAATAAGAAATTTAGTGTTTACTTTCATGTATATGTGTGTGCATATGCCTCATTTTTAATGGAGATCAATATCTTTTCTTTACAGAGAAAGGGTGGTGATCTTCTGTGCAAATACATGCTATATTTGCCACATGTTCAAACTCCTTAAAGTAATAATTTCTTTTCATCAAAAGGAGTGGAGAATCTCTGTGTCAAGCTGAACTTATATTTATATTTGTGTATATTTTATATTTATATCTTGTCATTCGGCTATATCTCTGACTTAGAATACTAACAAAGACCATTCTTAGACCTTGTCTCTCACTCTGCAAAAAACTTAAATTTTCTTAATGAATAAATTTTCCAAGGCCTTTATTATTTTATAACAAATATAATTAGAAATAAGTTAAAGTGATAGCAAAGAAAATTTTTCTACAACTTATGATGGGAAAAGAAACCTCAGTAGAGACATGCTCAAATGAGTTATGTGGGCTTCATAACTTAGAGAAAATAAGATGTGAATAAAGAAGACATTTTCTTCAATCTTTCATACCCTTAGCAAAAGGATTCTTACCATGCACATAGAAAGTCCTCAATTGATTCCTTCTCACTGATACAGATAACGAATGCAAAGTTGCTGGAAACTAAGCTAGGCAAGAATAAATTCTGTGATGAAAGTAAAAATAAATGATCTGAATCCCTCAAGAACCTCAGGAAATGAAATGTTATAATTATGTTCCATAACATATATATCTGGAAAGAACCCAGATGTCCCTCAATGGAGGAATGGATACAGAAAATGTGGTATATTTACACAATGGAATACTACTCAGCAATTAAAAACAATGAATTCATGAAATTTCTAGCCAAATGGTTGGAACTGGAAAATATCATCCTAAGTGAGATAACCCAACAACAAAAGAATACACATGGAATGCAATCAATGATAAGTGGATATTAATTAGCCCAGAAGCTCTGAATACTCAAGACACAATTACCATATTAAATGATACTCAAGAAGAAGGAAGGAGAGGGTCCTGGTCCTGGAAAGGCTTGAACCAGGATTGTAGGGGAGTATTAGGACAGAGAAATGGGAGGGGGGTGATTGGGGAATGGGTGGAGAGAAGAGGGCTTATGGGACATATGGGAGGGGGGAACTGGGAGAGGGGAAAGCATATGGAATGTAAACAAAGAATATAGAAAAGAAAAAAGAAAAAAACTAATAGTTCAAAAAAGAAATAAAACTACATATATACAAAAACATTACTGAGTAAAATTTTGAATTTTAAATCTTTGAAACAATTTAAAATGTAACTTCCATTTGCTACATTTTTGTCTCTATCAACATAAGACATTTTAAATAGGGAAAACACAATATATTACTCACAATTAAACTTACTTATCTCTAAATTTATGTTTGCTTATAAGTGAATGTAAGCAAGGTAAGGAGATTGAATTTTTCAGAGTAGATATGAAGCATATAGAAATTTATTATAAACTTTCAGAAATGAATACAACATATGCTCATTGAAAACTTTTGTATATTTCTGTATTTGATATATGTTTCTAGAAACTGTTAGCTCACTTACAATTATTCTAATTTGAAAAACATTACTTTTCTCTGTTGTGTCGATAATACACACAGAGCCAAAATTACCTTTCCATTTTTTTTACCGTTACTTGTTAATACATGCAGCAAAACTTTAGAATTGACATGTTGGAGCATTTACCTCACTAGTAACTTTCTCATAGTTTGTAAAGCAATTGCCAGAGAAACACTTCCACTGCTTTAATAATACTGTAGAAAGGTAATGTTTGTGTAAGTCTACTAACTTTGACTGTGTTTTCCAAAGGAGGTGATGCAGGCAAGATTTTGACTCATCCAAACACATTACAGCATTCAAGAGTAAAAGTCTAGATGATAACACGAGGAGCAACTACTTCAAGAAATAAAACCTACTTTTTGTTGATAGTTCTATGTGGTGTATTTGCTATACATAGCAGAAGCTTACATATGTGTTCATAGTATAAATAAAATTTTAGAAGAACTTACACACTTCTAATAACCTTGCAACTTAATAAATAGAGATGAGCAATACTCACAAGACGACAGCTACTGACACATCAGACACAAGATAATTGGATCAATCTGCATAAATGATTTTCAGAAAGCCAATTATCAGTCTTTACCTTCTATAGTATTTGACATTCTGTTATCCCATTCACTCCCACAGCCTTGTTTCTTCCTCTTTCCTAAGAACCAAGTCCAATGTGATAAGGACTAGCTCATTTCTGTATATTCTTGAATAGCACTACAGGCATATCATACACATGAAGAAACAACATAGTGTCCACATAATTTTCTGATTTTATTCTTCCAGAGTTACAAATTAAAAGTAAACTGGAAAAGAATATACATTCTGGGACAAGATATTAATATCCATTATTAAGTATGAGCTATAACATTTACTAGTGCCAAAGTATCACATTTATTTTAAAACTTCAAGCCATGAGATTGATAGGTTTAATATGGACATAGTGAATCTGGGACTGAAATTATAAAGGTTAGGAAACACAAAGTAAAAAAATATAACATCTATTAAAGGGAAATCAGCTATTGTTTTAAGAAAGAGTAAAGCTAATTACAGGAAGGAAGATGCGTTGAGAAAAGTGAGAAGTGTTTCAACTTCAAAAATTAATCTATATGAAGAATAAGTTTCAACAGAAATGAAAGAATACTTCAGACTAATTCAAGAACATTGTGTCAGGGCAATTAAGTAACCTGTAGACATTGAAAATAGGAAGGATGCAAGTCACTGTTACCAAACATATTTAAGACAAATCTTTGTTAAGTCAATTTGAACAAAAAAAGTTTTAAAATACATGTGTGTACCAATTATTTTAGTTGACAATTTTAACTTGTGTTGTTTAATCATAATTTTACAGGGTTATCCTTTTGAATAGCAACTTCAATGTTAGAAAGTACATATTTACTGAGATAGAGGCTGATTCAATTTTACATACTTTGCATTTGGTTGTCCCTTTTAAATTTAATTAAAACAATAACTTGAGTACTTATTATGATTGGGATTATACATTTTCTCAAAGATCATGTTAAAGATGCTGGTTATCAACTGGTCCTAGAAGGATGTAGCAGTAACTTTAATATATGGGTAAGGAAAGAGTTAAGTTTCTGAAGGTGGGTCTGCTTGAGAAGAATTTGAGACATTGAGACTTCCTCATCACCATGATGGAAGCAACTTTGATCTACCATATACCCTTCACCACTTAGTACTTCCCCAAAACAACAGAGACAAATGATGAGGGACTGAAACCTCTCAAACTGTGGGAGAAAAATATCATTAATGTTATCAATCTCAGATATGGATGGTTACTCCTTCACTTCTACACTTAAGAAAGGCAATTGGACAAAACAAAAATTCAAGAATTTTAATTACAATTAGAGATAAACTTGGCTTTTATTTTGTGATGAAGACAGAAATCTAAATGTTAATATCTAAGTAAAGATAAATGTTTCTAGTAAGTACATAAATATGTAATAAACAGTAATTAAGTAGAAAATAAGCATGGAAATGATTTCATTCATGCTCTTGACTGATTTTGTTATGGATAGATAAGAAAACATCCTAAAATTTGTGTATTATGCCTAAATATTTTCACTATTATCTGAACCTTTTTATATAGTTCTTTTAAATTACCAAATTATTTATATTCTGTAATTCATGTAAGTAATGACTATAGCTGTATGTTATGTGTTAATACTTAAGTAGTTCGTCTATTTCTTTTACTTACAATTAAAACATGTTTATCAGATGTTTCTCATCTATCTCTAGGTATGTTAAGGAAACAAAGTTAATAGAACAAATTATAGGCATGCCTATTGCAAAGTGTCTAGATATATATGGTCTTTGTCTCAATATCATTGTCTTCCTAAAACTCATGCTTGGAACCAATATGAAAGTTTAAAGAGATGGAGCCCTTTAACTCATTCAGTCTTAACCCTATAAATGGAAATAACCCTCAACAGTGGAAATTATTGAGCATTTCTTTGACATTTCTTCTGAGTGAAAATATAGAAATACCATCACACATCAGATACCACATGTTGGATTTTCCCACCTTTTAATGTATGAAAAAACATATGATTATTTACAAAATGCCCAAATAACACATTGCACTTATAATACTCAGTAATCATTGCCCATTCTCAAGGAGATTATCATAGGGAAAGAGACTAAGTTTTCTTTATTTTAATTCTTGTTGCTGTGATGAAATTGTCTGAACAAAAGCCAATCAAATGAATATAAAACAAAACAAAAACTAAGTGGCAAAAGGGTTTGTTTTCTCTCAGTTTCAGGTTATAGTCTATCATGGTACATGATTCACAGAACCGCAGCCTGAAGGAACTGGTCATGAATAAATAAATCCATTGTCCTGGACAGAAAGTAGAAAATTAATGGTTGCATGGTATTGCTCAGCAGACTTATTCACTCTTATACAGGCCAGAACAATGTGCATAGGCAATAATGCCACCAACTATGGACTGGTCTTCCCTCTTCAAATGAACATCATTAAGATAGTTCCCCCACAGGCATATTGAAATCAGATTGGATTTTAAAATTCTCTTACTGAGACTTTATTCCAGATGATTTTAGATTGTCTCAAGTCCAAATTTTATCATCTTTAATTATCTAGATTAATGATTAAAATGAATCATCACAGAGAGTTAGACATTATAAATAACAGGTTTGTATGTATTTTTGTCCTTTTGTTTACTTTAAGAAACGAGTAAACTATATACACAGAGAAACTACAGTTGGAAGTTGTTAAGTAAATTAAATACACTTTTCAAAGTATATTTATCCTAGAAACTCATTGTTATATTTTGGCCTTTGAAATAGATGTATTACATTACATCTTCCATGTTTTCACAAGCTGCATAGAAACATGCCAAATCACATCACAGTTTCTGTCTAAAGGAGACAGTAGTCAGCTATGATTCATTAGTAACAATATCTCCAGAACTAGACTTGTTCAAACATATATCCAGATATCAAACTATATCAAAAGCAGTAGTTTATCCATGTGTGACACTATAGTACCTTGCTTTTATTTATGAAATGACACACTAAAGAACATATGATAGAGTATATTACCTGTATAGTTACTCTCCAACACCAAGTGTCATGAAGATTAATTCCCCTGACCTCATTTACAGGAATAGAAGTAATTAAATTATGGATCCATGCTAAAAACCTATTACTAGACATACCACAGTGAAGCCCGCTGACAGACAGCTATGCTTGCAATCAAAGCAATAGATTAGAACTGATCCCACAAAGCTCCATTAGCTAAGTGAGTCATTTCATTACCAATGTTCTTTTGAATCAGAGCAGCAGATATGGAAATAAAGACTGCATTAATGGATGGGAAAGATAATAAGTAACTTGTCTGTATTAAAAAATCCCAATGCTGACATTTAATACTGAAAAGACCCCAGTAGATCCATGCCTCAATTCAGTACTTACTGATGTAACCTCTTGCAGGGTGGCTGCAGTTCTCTTAAGCCATGAATATATACCTGTATGGGTTGATCTTATCCCAGTGTTTTTTTATGTGACTTAGACTGTGTGATGAATATGTGACATGGCTTTGACAATTTCAACTACTAATGCAGCATAGGTGCTTAGTCCTGCCAACTGCATAATAATTTTCTCAGAACCATGTGAAATTATGTAGTGATAGATGTATTTTCCCCAGGAATAAGGTCACACATCTATGTTAGTGTCCAGTGTAATTAAAAATAAGTTCAGTATGGTTACTTACAGGAAGGTAATTGAGAGATTAATTGCAGAAATATGGAAGATCCAGTGAAGGCAGCATTACTGAATACCCACTCCAACGGGAGTGATGACACATCTACTTTCAAATCCTGGCTACAGAATCATTTCTAGAAATATTAACAATTGTCTCCTCAGTAGTACTTAAAGCTATGCATCTTTGGGGATGATAGTATTATGTATTTTTTTCGATTTGAAGAACATGCTGATACCTACAATCTATTTAATTATTAAGTTTTAAAGTGTGACTCTGTGTAACTTCCTGAGTCCAAATAGGAGGAATCCCTTTTCAGATTTTGGTCTTAAGCTCTCCTGTATGGTAAATGATTCAATTCATGGAAACTTCTAAACAGAAATAAGAATAGGGGTGGAGAGGACAAGGATAAGGTAACTGGGACTTTCAATAATGAAGAGAAACTTGGGATTTGGCTTGTCTTCCCTAGAACTAAGCAGGCTTGTTTAAATGTTTCTTCCAAAGCTCTTGTCCTGGATCAGGAGATGACTTGACTTAGTGCCAAAAAAAAAAAATTTGGATATAGACACTATATGCTGAGAAGAGCTAAGAGATAAACTAATTTCAATAGGGATCATCATTTATCTCATGCCAAATTTTAATTATTTAAAATTAAATATATAAAATTAAAATGGCTAAATGTAGAAAAAGTTATATATAGTCTTTGAATGCATTTTATAAAGGCACATGTTTCTCCATAATAATGAAAGCAGATAAAATATGACCCACCCAAGGCAATTGTCATAATTAAAGGGAGCAGATGAGACAGGCCTGTGAGGGGAGTGGATTGGGGGGGGGTGCTGTGATCTGGACGTAAAGTAAATATATGGTTCCATCTCTGTTTTCATTAGTTGTTTCCTATTTAGTGACAAGAAGAATTTTGTCATGTCTTTTTCTGAACTTTGATATTATCAAAGCTTTTACCTAGAGGTCAATAGTGGCGACATTTTATCATGTCTTCCTGAGTTAGTTTCTCTCATTTTCACTGGAATACCTATGTCTGCTGTCTACAAGCTGACATTGAGATGCAGACACAGACATTCAACAATGGTTATTATGATTTTATATGTCAAATTGGCTGGGTTAAGACGTGCTCCAATAGGGAGTAGAATACTTTTTGGATATATCTACCGGTGTGGTTCTTTCAAGGAGATACTATCATTCAATTTGGTAAAGTGAGTGAGAAAATATTCACCCTGAATAATGGAAACAAGCATCATTCAGTTTCTACAGGTTTGAGTGTTATAGGAGAGCAAAGCAAAAACCTATTCTTTTACTCTTCATTTCTGCTGTGGTGGAAATCATAACCCATAGCTCCTGATTCATAATCACTCACTTCCGTTTGTCTCAGGAACACTGAACTAACTCCCTTCTCAGCCCCAAAGTCTCAGTTTCAGAGTTATGTCATAGAAAGTTGGTCTTCTAAAACTTTGGATTCAGGATGAATCATGTCAGCACCCCTGCCCCCGGGCTTGTCCTTTGTAATGGAAAATGTAGGGCTTTTCTTCTCTGCATGACTAAGTTAGCTTTATTTCTTTGAGAATAAAGCATACTTTTAAAATCTAGGATTGACAATAGAGACAAATCTTATAAGGATGAGCATCTCTGATTTGATATAGGAGTTTCTTCACTTAGCTAATTTGATTCTACACCAGTGAGTATTTCTTATGTTATGAAGAGTGATGACACTTCATGGCATGATTTTGCAGCGTAGATATTGAAATATATCTTAATTTTATAGAGATAGATTACAGAAAGACACCAAGAGCATAAGAAGGAAGGGGAATTTATGGAGTTTCAACTGGGCTAGGAAAGTCGAATTTGGAAACTGAAGGAGGTACAAACTTTCGATGAGACAATTAAGCATTTGGAAGAATAGAAGAAACCAGAGAAGCTGCTGTGGACCCTGGCTGTGACTTATAGTGTCACATCATAGTATCATAGATGGACCAGAGCAATGAATTTATGGGAAAGGACAGACTGCTTTGAGATAGTTAGGTGGATGGATAGCATGATCAGCTGTGTGCAGAGAAGGTTGAACAAAGAGCAATTTCATTAGGTTACTTTAACAACAGGGTCTATTTGATCAGAGTCAAGTGGGGCAATTAGATGTCTTCCACCTAACAGTCATTGGTATAAATCCTGCTTATCAGAGGAAATCTAGGTGAGGGCTGAGGAGATTATTCTGTTTATGTAACTATTTCTTTATGAAGTCCAGGTATTCCCTGTGTGCTGTGTCCAGTAACTTACTGGTCTGGATTTCCTGACATGGCTATAATATTTTTCTGTTCTCCTATAGTCTTAATTCATCATGATTAATATATAGGGTGGCATGCATTCATTCTCCAGAGTAAGTTATTTATCAATCTGTGTTGAAAGAAATATGCTGTATAGGAAAGCCATTCATGTGTCAGTTTCGGTGTAAATAATACCCCTTCCTCAAAATGAAGTTATTAGTGGATTATGGATTGAGTAATAATGAAATCAAAGATATCCATGGTTCTAAAACACACCATTTAAGATAGCTTGAAGTAACAGGACAAGTCATACCCTAGTAGCAACAATGTATTTGAGTTTCTTATTAGAATCCTTTCAATTCATCTTTGCTTTCTAAAGTTATACCTGAACTAAAGTTATGAAAGTCACTTTGCAAGAAGAAATCTGTGATTTATTGTTTCTGTAGCATTAATGAAGTCTGGGATTAAATTCATAATTTAAAAGCAATTGTAATCCATGAGAAGTGGTACTATTTGACAAAAATTTATTTGGATTTCCATATACACACATAGATCTAGGGACGATTGTAGAAACATATAATGAAGATTTAGAAAACAAAGTTGAATCAAGCTTGGTTTAACACTGGTTCACTGAACAGAGGATTTGAATTTAATGTTGGAAAATAGACATTCACAAATGGCTTTAGCATTGTGCTTTCTTAGTTTATGTGTGGATATAAGTAGCCAATTTGAAACTCCCAAACTCCTTGATATCCTGGTGAAGACAGGGAATTAAAAAGCTTAGAAATTAGAATATTTAAATGTTTGTTATTTAAGGGAAATTCATCTATCCTGGGATGCTGCAAAAGGAATTGATTTCACCAATATTTTGAGAAATAAATTTATAAGAGGATTCTAAGAATTCTTGAGTGGATTGATATTCAGCCTCTTCTGTTTGCTAGACCAAACAGCAAGAACTACAGCCAATTACTGGAAAACATAATGACAAATTGAAAAATTGAATGCTGGAGAGTAAGATTAAGTTGCCAAACTCTAGTTCTAAGGTTTTCATATGTATATTTTTTATGCTAAGTTTGATTGTGTTTCCCTAAAGATATCTATATCTATACTGTATTTAGACATTTATATTTTTTATACAATAATCATTATATATACATTATATATACATAATTTTATATTTATACACATATTCTCCAGAGGTTGATACAGAAGTGGGTGAATGACCTCACAACAGCAGCAAAATAAAATTATAACATATATAATTTTAAGGGAAACTTTTTTCTCTTTATTTGTGAGACTGGGTTATAGACTGAGTAGAACCAATGGGTTTTCTGATGAGTGGAGAGTCAGAATCACAGAGCATGTATTTCAAAACTCAGTAAGTCTTAAAATAAGAGTAAAAGAAATCTTGCATGTATAGTATGAGAGCACCAGATGGAAAGCCAATAGGAGAGTCACTTAACATGTCTTCATTCAAAGTGTGAAGTACATAAAAGCTGAAATTCTCAGGACAGAGCAGGAAAACAAGTGTGTGTGCATGTATACGTGTGATCACTCTTCTCTTTTCCCACCATTGTATTCAGACCTAAGCTGTTACTTGACACACTCACCGACTTGACAACCTAATACTCTTCTTTATATATCCCCTCACATATACATTAAGAATCATGTTTTACTTATCACTGAGTCCTGTCAACTTGATAGTCTATGATATCTTCATCTTCATCTCATATTGACTTACATGGCCAGTGCCTTCCTTCCCTGTATTATTGTATGTTAAAAAGTTGACATAGCCACACTATCATTCTTTCTCTGCCTCTTTAGACTGTAGTATTGTCTGTTAGAATACATGAAGAAAGTCTATTCAGTACATTGATACCACATTACAGCATGTCTCATCTTTGATTAGAATCTCAACTCCTATTCTATTCTATTACAATGCCACATTTTTACTAGAGAAAAAGCTGTTTGTGGGAAGAGATGCTTCTTTTCTCCAAGTAACTAAAATATTAAACAAGGATGTACTTATAGGCCATGTCTCATTACAGCATACTCTTTTGTGAAATTTAGAGGATAGGTCTACAACTGTCCTTTGATTTAGTTCCCTGAAGATTTGTAGATCTATTTCAGCTTGCTGCAGTGGCCCCATTTGTGACATAGCTTATGCCGTTTCTCTGGAGGGTGCAGGGTATAAATCTTGCCAAATTCTACATGCTAATAATTCAGCATTGCCTAGAGAATGGAAGATATGACTTAATCTTGCTCAGTATCCTGTGTTTTGATCTTATCTAATATCTCATATTTATCAGTTCTTTCCTTGTTCTGCCATTTTTGAACATCCACTACATTGTTACTTCTGCTTTAGTTTAGAAAACTCATATATAACCTGAATTTGTCTCAAAATAGATTGAGCCTTTGCTTCACATACGTGTGGGTCATGTGGCATTCTAGACTTTGGGTTATTGAGAAGATGAGAGGAGTTATGACTTTTATCATTCTATAGTGAAATATGTCTCATTTTTATGTAAAAAGGACATTTATTTGAGGGCATGGGATAGAACTGAATGGCTTGAATTTAGTCTAAGTAATTTTGTAGTTTAGAAATGTAGTGCAATAGTTCATATTTTAATGATGTATCAAGATGAAATATTTGAAAAGTATTTAGTTATAAAAAACCATTAGGATGGCAAGGCATCTAGGTAGCCCTATTTTTCTTTATAAACCACAGGACAAATAGCTAAGGTAAAATTGATGTTTCTTTTTCTTATTGAGAGGCCTTTTAGCATATTATGATATATCATGACATATGACATATGACACTCAATAATAATCAGAAAGATTGTAGCAACATTTTCTTGGACTTGTCTATTTTCAGAGCAATGAAACAAACAGATTTTAAAGAATTATAAGAAATTGTTATAAACTGATATGGCAAAATAGTTTCTTCCAAGATAAACCATATATCTTGTTATAAAATAATTTAACAGAGTTGTTATTGCAATTAAAGGTTAAACAACCAAAACTAATGATTTCACCATTTAAACAAATTTTCACATGCCCTAGTATGTGATATCCAATTATTGTTCTGAAAAATACTTTTTTTGCCTATTCCTATTTGAAGCAAAGTAGTAGGCTACAGTTTTTGTTTTTGCTTTCTTGTAGCAACAGAAAATGTACTAAGACATTATTTTACTACAATAGACAATACCATCAAAAGTCCTATCACCACATTTGGAGTTACATAAACTTAAGATTTATCATGAGTTTTCATTAGGTAATGTAGGAAATGTGGAAAATTATATCTTGTATATCTAAACATGAAATACTCAAGCCAAGTAACAAAAAAATTCAAAAAATATTATAAAGTTTGAAAATTGCAGTTCCTCACATTGTCCTGGCTAGTTCGGTTTCAACTTAATGCAAGCCTGAGTCAACAGCAGTGAGAACCTCAACTGAGAAAAATACCTCCATAACATGGGCTGTAGGCGTGGAACATTTTCTTAATAAGTGATTGATATGGGATGATTCAGTCCACTTTTCTCTGGGCTAGTATTCCTAGGTCCTATAGGAAAGCAGGCTGAGGAACTCATGTGAGCAGACCAATAAATTACACTCCTCCAAGGCCTCTGCATCAGCCATTGTCTCCATGTTCCTGCCCGTTTTGAGTTCCTATTAGGTCTTCTTTCACTGATGGACTATCATGTGAAAATATAGGCCAAATAAACCATTTCCTCCTCAAGTTGCATTGGTCATGGAGTTTTGTTATAGCAATGGGAACCCTGCCTAACACATCAGTAAATTCTCAGATTGAGTGGGTTTAGACCATGAAGTTTTTCGTAATGAAGTATGTTACTCGGCTGCTGAGAGAATTATAGAATGTTATCAAAACTGTAAACCATCATTCATTTTCCCAAAATTCTAAGAGTCATGTGATCCTTTATCAAGCTGAGTATATTGGGAATATGAAAATCATTATAAATTTGATAACTACTAAACACTGAGTATAAAATGACCATGACTCAGGAAGATCTAAAATATTATTATGATCAACTCATTAGAGATAGAGCTTATTCATGACAAGTTTATTCCAAATCCATCTCAAATCTGGTACTTTGAAACTTCAACCTATCCTGTTTTGACCTTAAAAGATTCTGAATGAATACTAAGGCAAGACAATTTTAGCATCTCGTGGAATTATCTCATAGGTTCTCTGACCTGAAGAACATGAGTCATTGTGCCGATAAAGTTCAAAGTGGATCATTAGAACTATACCTACATATGAAAAGAGAAAATTAATAGTAATACTACATGTTTACAGAGATAGCAGAGACTAATGCACTGTGGAAAACCTGGGTAATGCCAGTGGTGATGTCTCAAGCTGTACTACCATCAAATTCTTCTTCATGAAGTAATCATTGGTAGCAATTTCTTCCAAAATAAAATATAATAATTGTGGGCTGAAAATCCAAAGTGAAAGATATTCTAAAGAGAGTAGGAACATCTCTCCCTGACAAGAAGCTTCTTAAGTGTTGGAAATAACAACTTAAAAGATAGACAAAGTTTCTGAAATTGACTGGGTTCACTAGACATGTCGATCCTCATGCTTACATAAGTCATAAACACTTCCAAACGACACTCACAGACAAGCTGAGCTGCAAGAAAATAATAACTGTACTTTAGCAAAATTGTTATAGCAGTTACAGCTTAAGAAATTACCACCTGCCAGGGTCTATACTATCCAGCTTTTGATCTGGGCCATCCTTTTTGCCTGTTACTCCATGAGTTGATCAATGTGTTTGATTTTACTTGACTTTTTTTTTTTACATCTTACATTATACATATATATGAATTATATATATATATGTTTATATATATATATATATATTAATTTTTTGTAAACCAATGAGCTTTATTGTGTTTACTTATACACATAGGTGATAGGTTACTCACAGAAGGAGAGATGAGTCAAAGGCAACTGCATCACAAACACCAACCCCAGCACGGGTGACAGCTCACAAAAGCTGGAAACCTGGAGCGTCCTGCACAGCCTGCACATAGCTCAGCAGTTTTGAGATATCCTTTCTGAGTAACTGAGTTGGTCTGAACCTCTTCCTGGCAGCTGTGCTGGTTTCGGCTTTTTTAAGGGAACTGGTCTGGTCTACCAGTCTTCTTTGCTGGCTGAATTGAGACTTTCCTCAGGTTTTGCTACTTTCTCTGGGAGGGAGGGTCCTTGAGAGTTTCAGGTGTTTCCTGAAGCAACTTTGAGTTGTGTATCATTTTCCTTTCCTTCCCTTCCCTTCCCTTCCCTTTTTTTTTAATTTGTCCCCTTCCCCCCATATTGCACTCCACTCATACCTGATCTCACCCAACTTTTCCTCTCTACCCTCTCCTCTTCCACACAGGTTCCTCCCTTCTTCTGCCTTCCATAATTATTCAGCAGCCTTATTTATAATTGTCAGAAACTGACAAGAACCCAGATGTACCTCAACTGAAGAATGGATACTGAAAATGTGGTTGATTTACACAATGGAATGTTGTTCAGCTATCATAAATGAGGATATCATGAATTTTGCAGACAAATGGATAGAACTAAAACTGTACCATCCTGAATGAGGTAACCCAGACCCAAAATGACATGCATGATATGAACTTACTAATAAGTGCATATTAGCTAAAAAGTGCAGAATATCTGTGAGACAACCCACAGACCATAACAAGAAGGAAGGCCCAAGTGAGAGTGTCCAAAACCATTTTGCAGGCTTCTGTAGCCTGTCAGGCAGAATCAAGTCAGGCTACGGTCTGCTGGAAGAGTTCCTAGCCTGATGTTGCAGGTAACGATAAGAGGAGATACACTTGAAGCTCAAGACAATAAACTGGAGTTCTGTTAATCTTGGAGGAAGGAACTGGAAGGAATAGGGAGGCCTCTGAAGGTAGAGATTTAGAATTTACATCAGCCATTGTCTCTGCTAGCTTGAGACTTTGTTTCTGATGATGCTGTAAAGGATATAAAGACCAAGAGAATTAAACTCAAATCTGCTGCAGTACTGACTGGACAGCCCTCCTGATTTCTAACCTTTGTTTTTGTGTCTTCTTTTCGATCTTTCTTACAATCATCCTCATTCTTGACCTCAGAGGACTAGACACTGTACTGTCCAGACTGGTGCATAGTAGTGTTTAGCATTTTTCTTAAAACCTTCCCTGGAGCAGGGAATCATTCAAAATCAGGAAGAAACTACTATACAAGAGAAATGAATCAAATATAAGCATGCTGCAAGTTACCTTATCAATATTCTAAAATTAATCATTTGAGCACCAGCATTAAACAACTGGAAAAAACAAATATTTCATTTACCAGAGCAATTGGTAAGGCATTGAATACTTGCAAACTAAATTTGACACTAAAATTTGATATTAAAATTATAACATTTATAAGCGGAATTAAGAAAACACAAATAGTTGAAGATGTATAGCTTTTTCTGGATAAAAAGGTTCACACATACTTGTGAAACAGTAAGGTTGAGGGTTCATACTATCTGAATTCAACTTTACTTACATCATCGTAAGATTATGATAACAACAAAAGAACTAATCAACCAATCTGCCAAGCAATCTTGGGGTTCCTCAGTGAATTGGAAATAGTTCTACCTAAAGACCCAGCTATACTTGGGCATATAGTCCAACAATGCTCCACCATACCAAAAGGACATGTGTTCCACCATGTTCATAGCAGCCTTACTTGTAATAGCCAGAAGCTAGAAACAACCCAGTTGTCTCACAACAGATAATGGATCCAGAAAATGTGATCCATTTACATAATCCAATACTATTTAGCTATTAAATGAGGACATAATTAATTTTGCAAGCAAATGGATGGAACTAGAAAAAATATCTCGAGGTAACATAGACTATAAATGAACACGATATGTGCTCACTGATTTATTTTTATTGTTTAGTTTTCCTGAAGCAGAGTCTTATAATATACCCTTCCTATATAGAGCATTTATTGTAAAACCCATGTTAGCTTCAAAACTCTTGTGGTATTTCTGTCTCAGCCTTCTATCTTGGCACCATAGGTTTGTACCACACAGAAGTTATGTTCAGGTTCTTGGATCACCTTTATCTTTCAAACACACCACATAATTCCATTACATTGTTAAAATCACCAGTTAAATATTGGTAGTGAATAAATAGACTCTTATAGTCTTATTGATAAACACTGGCAGTTGGAGAATTGTCCACCACAAACTGTCTCAATAGGGGGTTTGTGAAGGGGAAACTAGGAAAGGGGATAACATTTAAAATGTAAATAAATAAAATATCCAATAAAACTTATCTCTCTGAAATACATGAACCAGCTGAATGGGAAGAATAGGAAATTATGCTTCTCTTTTTTGCTTCACCTACAAGCAAAAAAGATTACACTCATTGTTAGTGGTCCTAGTCAGGTTTTAAAAATACATGTCTCAGATGTCTATATGTTGGATTACACAAAATATTACTAGTCATGTGTGGGATTCAGAACTTGTGAGCTTCTAGTCTAATGCACATTTAGTTTCCTGTGAGTGTGTATAAAGCTCTTCTGATACATGATACTGCTGACTAGTGGAACTTAAAGTGTCAGTAGCAGAAAGAGATGTTTAGAGACATTTGCAGGCCATATTTTTATGAATTATAAAAGCTTGTTTTGCTCCCACAGCATACTTGGTTTGTGAGATAGCCACTGGCCTCTTTAGAAACTGAACATTGTGAACCTTGTTTATGAGCTTTGGTTCACCAAATGGCCTTAACTGCCCATCACAAACTGAGTGTTATCTGACCCACTAGGCCATATAGATCAGCTTACAGCAAAAATTTTATAATCAAATGCTTTATGGCAAGTTGCAGGGCTTTGGTCACCCCTGAGTGTGTAAGTAGTTTGCATGAAGTTGCTGAAAGGCACATGTCAGTTTATAGTCTACTATTGCTCTCAGTCCCATTGTGGAGAGACTCTTCCTCATTGAAATGAGTGACAGTTACTTCAGAGACTAGGAGCAAGCCAAATTTCTGAGAATAAGTGGCAATGGCTGAGATGTAATGATTGAATATCAAAATAGCCAGGGCATCCATGTCAAAGGCTTAGTGAACAATAGAAAAGGGCAGGGAAAAAAAACTCAATGAAAGAATGCAGCAATGTAGTTGTTTTCCTTCCCTTAATATGGTAAATACTCTGAGGGGGAGGGGAATAGTAGCTCATTGTAATGAAGAAGGAATTCAGAATGGAGGTATGGCTCAGTAGTGAAAAAGGATACTGCTGTTGGTAAAGCTCTGAGTTCAGTTTCTATTGGCTGAATCAGGAACATCAGATGGTATTCAGAGTAGAGGTAAGGCTCAGCAGGAGAGAAAGTAAGCAGCTGTTGGAGAAGCTCTGAGTTCAGTCCCTAATGACTGAATTAGGAACATTATAACCACACTGTAGCTCAAGATTGAGGAATGAAGATGCAGATGTTGTAAGTCATCACCTAGTTTTGGAGAGAGCTTTTTGACAATGCAGCTGCCTGACTCACCCATTCTCTTATAAGTAACCCCTCCCTATCTATGTCCCTGCTCATGTCTCCAATTCATTTTCAGCACAAGGCTTGGGTAGACTCACTCATTTAATAACTAGTTAGTGTCATACCTACAGTGAATAAATGTTTCTTCATATCCCCCAGTAAATGTTACAAAGCAACATGGAGTCAAGCCTATGGCTTAAGTGGACAGCCAGAAATTTGGAAGGGGCAATAGATAACATTTGATGGGGAAGAAATTTGAAGACTAGGTAAACAAAGATGCACAAAACAGAAATTTGCCCTCTCCAAAGCAAGGGACCATCACTAACAGATATCTTTATTAGAAAAATCCAACATGAAAGTCAGAAAAAGAAAATTGTTAATATTTTTCATGATTCCTTATTCAACTACAAAATGAAGACTCTAATTATTATTAACGTTTTCTCCTTTTTATGTTGAGGATATGCATTTGTTTCCGTGTTTATTTTATTTTTCTTTATTTTTTGGATATTTTGTATATTTATGTGTCAAATGTTATCCCCCTTCCCAGTTTTCTCTCCAAAAACCCACCATCACACCTCCCCCCCCCACCGCCTCCATAAACTGAATAGATTAAAAGAGGATCAAGTAGCTTTTGACATGTTTTGTGGGGTTCATGAAAGGATGTTTGTTTTCATTTTGTTTTCTACTGAGGTGAGGATATGGATCAGTGCACTGTATAAATTGTATGCATGTTAAATAACTATTCTCTTCAGTGTAAATGGGCATTATGTGTTGTGTCAAATCCAAATATAGCACAAAAGAGGGATGTCAGTTTAATTTTTTTTTCTAGATCTAGACCTATGCCTTCTCTGCCTTTGGTGATCTGGTTCATTGTCATGATCATCCTACAAATTCTGATCAAATTACTCCCACACTCTTCCTTTCTAAACAGGAAAAGTTCAATAATTCTTATTATGTGGATATTCACCATCTCACTGTTCCTTTGGAATTTTCAAATCATTTGGAAGAAGAAAATAAATACAAAGGAATCATGCAATTATGCTTAGATAAAAGCTAATGATCAATGTTCCTTGCATAAGACATTTTAAACTTCTAATTTCATGCTTTCATATTTAAATTTGAAATGTAGGTTTAATGCTAAAATTTGTGCCACTGTGTATGTTTTTTGCATCATAAATTACAGCAGATGTTGGAAAGGGAATCTATTTAGGTTGAGTAGCAGTGAATTAGTTAAATTGCTTTGGCTCCCAGAGGGTCGCACAAAAGCTTCTCCTGCACAAGGGTTCTCTGGATTCACAAATGAAGTAAACACATCCTAGCTAATTTTGATACGCCTTGACTAGCTCAAAGGCTGAACATTTCTAATCCTCCCCATGGCAAGCATACATTGCCTTCTGCTTTTCCTGGTTTAACACCTTTTAAATACATGTTATATGTTTGCTGCCCTGTTGCCTTCTGATTCTTCTCCATCCTTGTCAAGGCCTTTCTTTTCTTCTCTCTCCTAGTCACTTGCCTGAGCAATCTAAAAAGTCCTGCCCCATCTCCCTGCCCTGCCCTGCCTTACAGCAATTCTTCATTATTAATCGAAGCTGGCTGGGGGCAGGGACCCTCAGAGCTGGAAGTGAGACATTTTAGGAGCTGTAATAAAACAAATGATTAGAACTAATTCTCTTTTCTATTAGCTTCAGAGTGTCTGACTTTATGCAGAAGTCCTTGATCCATTTGGAGTTGAGCTTAGTACAAGGAGATAAGAATGGATCAATTCGCATTCTTCTGCATGCTGATCTCCAGTTGATCTGGCACCATTTGTTGAAAAGGCTATCATTTTTCCACTGGATGTTTTCAGCCCCTATGTTGAGGATCAAGTGGCCATAGGTGTGTGGGTTCATTTCTGGATCTTCAGTCCTATTCCATTGATCCGCCTGCCTGTCGCTGTACAAATACCATGCAGTTTTTAACACTATTGCTCTGTAGTATTGCTTGAGGTCAGGGGTACCGATTCCTGCAGAATTTCTTTTGTTTTTGAGAATAGTTTTAGCTATCCTGGGTTTTTTGTTATTCCAGATGAATTTGAGAATTGCTCTTTCTAGCTCTATGAAGAACTGAGTTGGGATTTTGATGGATATTGCATTGAATCTGTATATTGCTTTTGGCAAAATGGCCATTTTAATTATATTAATCCTGCCAATCCATGAGCATGGGAGGTTTTTCCATTTTCTGAGGTATTCTTCCATTTCCTTCTTCAGAGACTTGAAGTTCTTTCATACAGATCTTTCACTTGTTTAGACAGAGTCACACCAAGGTACTTTATGTAGTTTGTGGCTATTGTGAAGGGTGTCATTTCCCTAATTTCTTTCTCAGCCTGCTTATCCTTTGAATATAGGAAGGCTACTGATTTGCTTGAGTTGATTTTATAACCATTCACTTTGCTGAAGTTGTTTATCAGCTGTAGGAGGTCTCTGGTGGAGTTTTTGGGTCACTTAGGTAGACTATCATATCATCTGCAAATAGTGATAGTTTGACTTCTTTCTTTCCAATTTGTATCCCTTTGACCTCCTTATGTTGTCTAATTGCTCCAGCTAGTACCTGAAGTACAATATTGAAAAGATAAGGAGAGAGGAGGCAGCCTTGTCTAGTCCCTGATTTTAGTGGGACTGCTTCAAGTTTCTCTCCATTTAATTTGATGCTGGCTACCGGTTTGCTCTATATTGCTTTTACTATGTGTAGGTATGGGCCTTGAATTCCTGTTCTTTCCAAGACTTTAAGCATGAAAGGATGCTGAATTTTGTCAAATACTTTTTCAGCATCCAATGAAATGACCAGGGAAAAGTTCCTGAACAGAATACCAATAGCTTATGCTGTAAGATCAAGAATTGACAAATGGGATCTCATAAAATTACAAAGTTTCTGTAAGGCAAAGGACACCACCAAAATGACAAATCAGCAACCAACAAATTGGGAAAAGATCTTTACCAACCCTACATCCAACAGAGGGCTAATATCCAATATATACAAAGAACTCAAGAAGTTAGACCCCAGAAATACCAAATAGCCCTATTAAAAAATGGGGTACAGAGCTAAACAAAGAATTTTCACCCAAAGAACTTCGGATGGCTGAGAAACATCTTAAAAAATGCTCAACATCATTAGTCATTAGGGAAATGCAAATCAAAACAACCCTAAGATTTCACTTTACACCAGTCAGAATGACTAAGATTAAAAACTCAAGAGACAGAAGGTGTTGGTGAGGATGTGGAGAAAGAGGAACACTGCTCCACTGCCGATGGGATTGCAAGTTGGTACAACCACTCTGGAAATCAGTCTGGCAGTTCCTCAGAAAACTGGGCACATCACTTCCGGAGGATCCTGCTATACCTATCCTGGGCATATACCCAGAGGATTCTCTAGCATGTAAAAGGACACATCTTCCACTTTGTTCATAGCAGCCCTATTTATAATAGCCAGAAGCTGGAAAGAACCCAGATATCCCTCAATGGAGGAATGGATACAAAAAATGTGGTGTATTTACACAATGGAGTACTATTCAGCCATTAGAAACAATGAATTCATGAAATTCTTAGGCAAATGGATGGAGCTGGAGAACATCATACTAACTGAGGTAACCCAGTCTCAAAAGATCAATCATGGTATACACTCACTAAAGTGGATATTAGCCTAGAAAATTGGAATACCCAAAACATAATCCACACCTCAAACGATGTCCAAGAAGAATGGAGGAGTGGCCCCTGGTTCTGGAAAGACTCAGTGTAGCAGTATAGGTCAATACCAGAACAGGGAAGTGGGAAGGGGTGGATGGGGAAACAGGGGGAGAGAAGAGGGCTTATGGGACTTTCGGGGAGTGGGAAGCCAGAAAAGGAGAAATCATTTGAAATGTAAATAAAAAATATAACCAATAAAAAAAGAACTAATTTTCAACAATGCTGTTGAAATTTTCCCTATGACAAAAATTATTGACAACAAATTCAAATATAAATGTCAACATTGTCTTTCCTTATGTGGTGTAGTGGCTATTCCTGGTTGTCAACTTGACTATATCTGGAATGAACTAGAATCTAGTTCTAGAAAATCGGAAGGCTCACCTATGATCCTAATCTGGAGGCTCAGAGCTATAAGTTTCTGACCTGGATCTTGGCATGAAGATCTTGAAGGAAGCATACTGGCTATGAATTCCAGAAGGTTAAGACAAGGAGATCTCTGAGTTCAAGATCATCTGGGATTAAAGGCATGGAGACACATGCCTTTAATCTGGGCCACACCCTCTGCTGGAGACCTACAGCTTTTAATCTGGGCTACACCCTCTGCTGGAGATCTATATAAGAACATTGGAATAAGGAATACTTACTCTTCCTTCCTGCTTCCCTCTTGGGACTGAACAACTGCTAGATCCTTGGACTTCCAGCCACAGCTGCTGCTGGCCATTGTTGGGGAGTTGGACTATAGACTGTAAGTCAGCGACAAATTCGCTAACTATATAGAGATGGCCCATACGTTCTGTGACTCTAGAGAACCCAAACTAATACACGTGGCATGTTCATTCAGCAGATAGATATATGTAGTATGACTATAGGAACCATTACACTCATGATATATATGATAAAAAAAACACATCTCAATTCCTTCAACTATGGGAAGAAGTGGAAAAAGGGGCAAAAGCAATATCCAGGAATGACACGTATTCTGGGGCCTGATGTCTATTAAAGAAATTAAGTATTAATATATGCTTAGAGTAATTGCCACTTCAAATAGATAATGATAATGATGGGTGGCTAGACAGATAAATTTAGATGGAGATCTCCATATAGTCACATTACTTTGTAGAAAATAATCCATGTCTTATTTCTTAGTTATGATAAGACAGAAAATTCTCCTGTTTCAGTACCTTTTCTGTGCCTTTATCCATAATGACTGTAAGTCTATGGAAGAACATACATTTTTCCTATGCCTTTTACTCTCATTTGGCAAGCATGATTTAGAAGATTTCATACAAACAATAACTAAATTAAAGGGAAAGGCTTTTAAATGCCATATTCTTCAATGGTTTGAAAAGTTATGATTTTAACGGAAATACAATTAAATCAGTTTGCTTGTCTCATTCCTATGTGCACCCTCTCCACCCATTAATCCCAGCCATGTTCTCCCCACTTCCAAATCAATAGCCTCTTGTTACAAAAACATATATGTATGCATGTATTTATGCATACAAAGGTTTGTGTGTGTGTGTGTGTGTGTGTGTGTGTGTGCGCGCGCACACACACATGTGTTGGCTTCACACCCATCCATTCTGCCCTGGATAACCAATAAAAGGTCTCATTTACATTCTAGACAAACAAGAGGTCCCAGAACTATCTATGAAAAGAAAGGCATACGCAAAGAAGATTTTGTGATAGAAATTATTTTATTTTTCATTTTACTTTATTTTTTACTTATTCACTTTACATGCTGTTCATTACTCTTCTCTAGGTCACCCCTTTCCACAATCCCATTACTCCCTCCCCTTCTCTGAGGGGGTGTGGGCCCCGTGGGTATTTCCAAACCATGCTACTTGAAATCTCTACAAAGCTAGACACATCCTCTCTCACAGAGACTAGACAAGGTAACCCAGCTCAAAGAACATATATCACAGACAGGCAGCCAACAGCTTTTGGGATACACCCAGTTCTAATTGTTTAAGTCCAACAAGAAGACCAAGCTGCATATCTGCTACACTTGTGGGGGGAGGCCTAGGTCCACTCCCCCTGTATGTCTTTTTGTTGATGGTTCAGTATCTGAGATTCTCTGGTGACTCAGTTCAGAATCCAGCTTACTTGACTCTGTTGGTCTTCCTGTGGCCGTTCTATCCATTTTGGGCCGTCAATCATTCCTCCTATTCTTCTGTAAGAGTTACAAATCCCCATCCTCTGTATGGCTATGGGTATCTGTATCTGTTTGAGTCATCTGCTGGATGGATACTCTCAGAGCCATATTAGCCATAAAATTCAGAATACCCATGTTACACTCCACAGACTAAAGTTGAATGATCGGGAAGGCACAAGTCAGGATGCTTGAATCGCACTTGGAACAAGAAATAAAGTAGTCGTAATTGGTAGAGGGAGAAGGGACCAGGAATCAGTGGGTGTAACCTTAGGTGTGACTCATATTTCTGAAAATATGGAATCTGAAGGGGCTACCTCCTATTGCCAAGCAGGCACTCCAGTGGAAGGATCAATACACCAACCTACCTATAAAACGTTCAACCTAAAATTTATCCTGTCTACAAGTAATGCAGGCACAGGGAATGGAGCAGAGACCATGGGAATGACCAACCAAAAATTTGCCCAAACTGAGACACATCCCATGAACAAGCACTGATCCCCAATACTATCAATGATAACTGTGTTAGGCCTGCGGGCAGGAGCCTAGCATGACTGTCTCCTGTGATGGAAATTCTTGATGTGGCAGTAGTTCTCAAGGCACAACCACTTAGAAGCTAGAAGATCACGCAGTCTCCACGTGTGTTTATAGGTGATTTGGCTGTAGTTCCTCTCCATGATTTTGAATTGTTGAAATACCAAGTATACACGGGGTTGTTTCTGAAAGTGGTGTTTTGGAATATTGGTACCACTCAGAAGTATGCTTCCGAATATTAAGCTGTTCTGATTAGGTGAACTGATCTCTTTCTCTTTGATGTTAACTTGGCATTCTCAGTAGTATCACTTTCACTGTGGGAAATAATGATGGTGCTGCTCATTAGGTGTCAAGTTCTTCACAAACACCTGTATCTCTGCATTTGGCACTCAGCTGCTCAGTTGAAAAATGAAGCTCAAATACAATAAATGGTATTTAGAAAATTTAGATTCATATATGTGTTGAGATTGAGGCCTCAGACAACTGTGAATTCATGTATTTTTAGTGGTTTTATTAATGGGTATTATTTAAAACATATGTGTAAACTATGATGAAACTATGAATAATTGATGAATATGTGTAAACTATGATGAAACTATGAATATATTCCAAATTATAAATTGTGCCTAGAAGCAATGCAGCAAGCTTTTATAACCAGCTTATCATGTTAGATTTCCTAACCTTGAAAGCACTGGAAAGTCTATAAAGCAAACTTATTCTCGGTTATTTAAAAATTTTATTTATATATCTGCATTAATCATTTAAACATTTTTAAAACAGGAAAGCTTGCAAGCTTTCTTGAAATGGAAAAAGATCAAGTGAATTATCACAAGTAAGATGATTTGCCTGACTGCAGGCATTTTACATTTCTGCCTTGAAATTGAGCAGTGTATTTGATTGAAATAAGTCTGCACTTCATAGCAGTTTAATTCTTAAAGATTTATACAGAGTTTCTAAGAGGTTCTGACTTATTATTTAGCTTATTTATCCTTATTTTTGTTTAGTGTAGTTTAATTACAGTAGAATAGCTTCTCTACTCACTCCAAACTATTCCATGCATCATGTATACAAATGTATAGACGCATCCTTCTAATTCATCTTTTGTTATTTGACAGTATATGATTCCAAACCAGAGAAGTTTCATGCACCAGAGAGGTTTATTCTCCCTCTCCAAGAAGCCATTGTTTTCCTATAGGGTTTTCCTTTTTGAATTATTATTATTATTATTATTATGGTTTTTTCAACACAGAGTTTCTCTGTGTAGTCCTGGCTGTCCTGTAACTCATTTTGTAGACCATGCTGGCCTCGAACTCAGAAATCTGCCAGCCTCTGCCTCCCAAGTGCTGGGATTAAAGGTGTTCACACCACTGCCTGGCCTTATTATTTTTATTATTATTATTTGTCTAGAAGTAGGACTCCAAGATATATTTTCTACTTCTTCATTAGTAATTCTTTTCATGTCATTTCTCAGGATTTCATAAGTAGACCTTTCTGGAATAGATTTTAAATATTTTTAATGGATAAAGAAATTTCCTCATATATCCTAATATGTTCTCCTCCATTTTAAAAAACTGATGACATAGAGAAATATATATTTCATAAACATCCAATTTCAGTTATATATGTTTATGTTAATTAAAGGATCACATGGTTCATCTTCAACTTGATAGGAAATAATTACTTTTACATGACCTATGATTTTCAACAGATACTATTTAACCAAATATCCATTCAGATTTGTTTGCTTAACTCATATTAATCCAATTAACATTATTTAACTCTAATTTTATTTTGATTTACTTAATTATACATCATCATTATCCTTATATGTCAATTTGTACACGTGTGTATACATCTTCATGTATGTATGTGCACCTGCGTGTGGGTGTCCATGTGGCTAGAAAAAGAACCTGGAGTTCCTGGAGTTGGAAGTACAGCTACGTCTTGCAACATAGAGCATAGGATCCACACTCTAGTCCTCTGGGAGAAGAGCAAGCAGAAAGCATATTTAAATCCAGAGTCATTTTGTGAGGCTCATTTTTTTAAGTTTACTATCATGGAGACTTATTCTTATAAACATAGAAGAAAATAGAGTTCAGTGATGAACTTTGACTTATAAATATAGGTGATGGATGTAAGTCCAAATATATCTTGTGATTTGCTCTCATGCGATTTCCTTATAATTCAAACATTGATAAAATTATCCTATATGCAACATTACACAAAAGCATATTATCCATAAATGCACCAATGCACACTTATTTTTCCCAGTGGGAGAAACAAAATTAGCATCATTATTTCACAAATACAATTTTTAAAAATATGACATGTTTCATTCACCTTTTTTAAAAAAAGGAAGCAATAAGCACAATTTCTTTAAGGACAATTACAGATGATATTGAATATTGATTGAGGTGATAACACACTGTCTTATTTCAAAGCAGTATACATTTGTCCTTTATTTTTATTCACAATTATATGTTCTGATCATTTGTGATGGTTATTAGTTAGAAGTTTTTCTTACTCTATTCATCTGATCCTGTTTCCATTCTGGAAAACTTACAATATTAAAACTATATTGATATATTACCAGTTGTTCAGTTGTTGTGCAACAGACTTTTCATGGTAAGATGTATTTTACACACACACACACACACACACACACACACATATATATATATATATTCACCCAAGAAAGATCATCAAACAGACCAAAGTACAAGTGCCGCCAATATCCACCTAGATGGACCAATGAGTTTTCTTAGAGTTTCCTAGAGGAATATGAGTGAGAAGTTACTTACAGGGACAAAGACGACTATAGCTGCAATGCCAAAGCCCACCCGAGCATTTGTGTGAGCTTACCAAAGCTGGAAACCTTGACCAGCTAGTATGGTCCATGCATAGCTCAAGAGTTTGCAGAGTATTCTTTCCAGGTAGACCTGTTGCTGTAAACCTCTTTCAGTTGTTCAGCTTGTCTTTGTTTCTTCTAGGTAGATCTGCTGCAGCTACTCTCTGGGAACTAGACTTGCCCAAGAGTCTTCTTTGCAACTTGGATCATCTAGAAAGACTCTTAGAAATCATTACTGCTTTTATACTCTTAGGGAATGAGGGTGCTAAGTAATCTAGTCAATTTAAGGGACTTTCCAGTTCTTTTGAGTTGTTAACTTACAACATGAACCTTAGTTTATGGGTGAAAAGTGGAAACATCATATTGCAAAATTTTATATATACAAGTGGGTGGAACCTTTACTATTTGCTCTAACAGTATGTGTAATGTTGCAAGGAAAATTTGTTATCCTCAATAAATTTAAATTCTGTATCCCCTATAACAGCATATTGGTTAATAACCCAAGCCATCTTCATTTTTTTGCTTCCAAGAAGCAAGTATAAGAAATTTTGTTGTTTTTTACATTATAGGAGCTAGAACCATACTTTCTATGACTAAAACTGAATTCACAATATAAATTAAACAGCCCTATTCTTCTTTTTTATTTACTCTTGGTGTCTCCTTCTTCGCCTTGTATACCTCCCCTTGATTCACTTAAGCATATCTCTAATAATGCTTGTCAAAGATCAATAACATTACCTTTCTTCATATTCCCAGTACTACAGCTGCTCTGGGACATCATGTTTTCCAATGTTAAAATTAACTGCACATTCACAGTTACTTTTTTTCAAAATATTTCCATCAGAAATATGGCATCAGTATATTTATACAAGACACTATTGAGACACACATTCTTAAAATACATAAGAGTGAATCTTACTCAATCAACCAGTAAGTAATATTTACTCCTACACTTACAATCACTTGGCACTGGAAGGTTATTTTCATTTTTTTTTTTGCCTCTTGATCCATAGATTTTAACTTTATATAACCAATGAGTTTTCTCTGCATTTTCTCTATTTTCATGCAATTTGCCTATTGATTGTTTTTTATTACAGACTGCTTTCATGCTATCCAAATATGATATCTATTGCATTTCTCAAAAAGAATTCAAAAAAAATCTAGTTTTTAAACAGTCTCACCACACCCTCCTTCGTAGAACCAACATTACCAGATATAAAGTGCTTCACCTTTTAATGTAAGGAGCATTTTAGGAAAGCAGAATTGGAAACTGAAGTCAATAGTAACAAATATGCTTCTACTTCAGATACTTTCTGACAATATGATTAGTAACTTCTTAGCTCTAACCAGAACTGTGTGGTGTAATACCTGTACAGATGAGTTACACAGGTGATGTTAGTGCTGACATCAATTAGGTGCTGAAGTAGATTTTGATCTAAGTTGTCTTTCTGATAAAATATTTTAGTGGTTGGTTTCTACTACACTCCCCTCGCAATGTTAACCTCTTAGTAGTTCTATACTCTACTGTTCTAATATATTTTATCGTGACTGGGAAATATTGAAAAAATTCTTAAATTTACCCTCCATATCTTAATTATTAATATGGTAAATTTTTGGTTTTACAAAAATCCTATGCAAAAAGATTAAATTTTATTTCACCCAAATAAGGCAAATAATTAAAACATGGCATTATGCATGTTGTCATTACATTAATACAATTTATTTTTATTAATAGCTATTTGTCTATTAGATTCAATACACACCAACAAAAGTTTTGTAGCCTTATTGCTTTTATATCATAGTTCATACATAGTTTCAATATAGGATTGTGCTTGGTTTTTTGACATAGTTTGAAAGTCAAATAATATGTGACTGCAACATTTTGGCTCAATATTACATTGTTTTATTTTAAGTACTTAAGATAAAGGTCAACATTATTTAGATTGTGTTCAGATTCTTGTGGATACATAGGCATTCTCCATAGTATTGGGCAATTCCAAAGATTACCTTTTGGGGTACTATTGGGGAGATTTCAAAATTAAATTAAATTTAACAGTTATTGATTGTTAAGCATCAATAGTTTTCTGTATTCTGATTATTGTTATGTCCTGTTCTCAACTTGTTTCATCAAAAAAATAATGGAAGAGGCAATTTTATAACCTTCATTTGCATGATTCAGCACAACACTCAAGGTGGCTTCAGTGTTGAAAAGTACTTCCTATTCCAGCCTGATGACTCGTGTTACAGACCTGCAATTCCTGATAGGAGGAAAATATTCATTCTGGAAAGCCTTCTTCAAACCAGTGTGTATGAACTCTTGGTGGTTACACACTCTTCCCCCTGGCCCCCTCTCTTTCTTCCATAAGTATTACAGAATTTTAAAAATGATTATACCGAAAGAATATAAATAAAGAGGCTTGGTTCATTTATCCAACAAAATTCTTGCCATTCTTTTCTCTCCTAATTCTGCTTAGTATTTGAGAGATACTTAAATATAATGAAAAACTCTGGGAAATAATCCTGAGGTAACAGACGTATAGCATTATACACAGAAGGAGGCAAATGTGCATGTGGTCGGAGTTTGGTTGTCAGAAAAGATATGTATTTAGAAAACACAAAATATATTTTAGGGTACTGTTCCCAACATAAGATGCCTCAAAATACAGAAAAATCTCCTGTAATATTTTAAACACCTGTTCACTCCCAGTCAACAATTATTTTAGACCTGAATAAGGACAAATGTTTTTTGCTCTTTTCTTTGTTTCCCTTTATATCTGGCAAGGACTATGCAGTGTCAGATAGGCATACTTAAAAACACATCATTTATGCTGCAAGACAGTAATATCAGACTTTTCTGGGAGAGGAAAAGAGATATAAATATACATATTAAAGTCCTTTGCTCTGTCCTAAATCCAAGTTTTGAATTTCAGCAAAAAAATGTCAGTTTTTAAATCTGAGAATGAGTCCAAATACTCTGCATCGAGTTATGGAACATATCTTACAGTTGTTGTTTTATTCCTTTACCCAAGAAACCATTTGGATATATCACATTAGCCCAAAATGTGCTTTCCTCCTAAAAGAATCACATTTACTCTTCCTTACCAAGAAACCATGTTATTTCTACCTTAGGGACACATTGCTTAAATTCTGTGAATACTTACCATAAACTTCCTCTATAACCGCAATATTGTCTGAATAACTACAGATGCCAAAACCTCTTTGTAGTTCATGTGCAGCACTGTTTGTCTAGCGTCCCCAGGCTGTTGACACCACTCTACTGTAATCTATTCATCCAGAATGATCTTTGTGAATTTACAAGCCTTCAAGGGTGATGAATCATGGAAAAATGCAGCATATGCCATACTTCCAAACTTGCCAGCCCTCGATCTGACAGCATCTCTGGACTGGTCAGCCCCTGGTAGCATAGCAAATTTGCTCATACCTTTCTCTCAAAAGGTATTGATTTTGTTGAATAACTGCCAAGCTTCCTTTTTCTTCTCATGCATCATCTTCTTGGGATATCTATCCACATCGAATAAAGAAAGATATCTTCTGTTACAAAAGTGGCTAGAAATAAGTAAACTAATAATATACTTTCTTTAGATATTCAATAATTTTAGTGGCTATAGATGTAGATATAGATAGTAATTTTCACTCAGTATTTATAAAAGAAAATATCAAAATATCCATCTTTATTGGCTTCTGGTATAGTGCCATTATGTTTTATCGATGGCCCATTTGAAGATGCAAGAATGGAAACAATTGATAAATGATGAATGCAAAAGGGGAAATCCACATGATAATGAGAAAATACAATCTTTACAAAAAAATGCCTGTAAAGACCCTCATCAGGGTCTTTGACACAGAGAAAAATTGAAGAACTTGCCTGGTAACAACAGACTCTGAGCTACCATAAAAATTAAAATTAATTTCACAAAACATGAATTTTAGAGTTTATGTACGTGTATATAAGCCTTGTTTACAGTTTCTGTGAATTTGAGTTGGGAGCTACAACTTTGATCAAATAACAGTTTTGCTTTTAAGAAATAAGTTTAGTAATTTTAAAACTTACCACATCTCAATCATTATTTTATATGTACATTTTAATGTGATTTTTTTTTTTTACTTTAGAAGCTCTTGAAGAGATCCAAGGTAGTAACTACTCTTCTTTATTTCAAATAAGCTGAAATGAATAGTTATCTATGGGATCATAAAAGGAAAACACTAAAATTGTGAGTGTTTCTAAAGACTTATTTTAATTTTTATTGTATTTCAAAATCTAAGTTGTACTTTTTCTGCTCTTTAAAGTATCATCAGTAGTATTCAAATTTTTTTACTTGACATGAAGGAAACACATACCCTCGATTCATAAATCATGAGAATATGATCAGATAACTCCCTGAATATGCTTTTAGTAGAAACAGTTTGGATGAGCAAAGGCTCTATTTTGTTCAAAATGCTCTCCTAGAGTTGCCTAGGACTTCCAATGAAAATTAGAGTCATGGGAGAAATAAGTTAGCATCAAGGTAAATGATAGAAATTCCACCTAATGAAGCAGCACAAAATCTGGCAATTCATAGAGGGATTGAAATGTACTTTCGTTGAACGATCATTAACTCTGAGATGTTTATTTATTTTTTAATCGAGCTTGGCCTTCTTGTCCTTTCTTCCCCTCCTAATAGGGTCATCTAATGAAAAAGAGTCTGCCTTTGAAAGCTGGGTACCTTGTCCTTCTTCTGCCAGTGTAGCTCATTCCAGTCCTGAAATGAATCAGAAGTCATGTTGCTATTGTCTTGGGGAAACATCTTGCATTATTCTGAATGACGAGCATCTTTTGCTTTGAGGTGTATTTATTCAAAAGCTCTGTTTCCATGGCCTTCAGGAGGAGTACTCACATCTCAATCAGCTGCTTGTGCACTTTGTTGGCTTCTGATTCCTTGCACGGTTATAGCACAGCTTTTCTGAACCAGTGGGTCACTAAATTGAGTTAATTTTTCACACTGAATAAAAAAAAAGTATTTTGTTTTATGCTGCTTCATCATTCAATTACTTTTATTCTTGCTCTAAATGTTTGCCAGAGTAATGTTATTTTTGAAGAGACTTCACTTTCACTGTGAAGAGATGAGTGTGAAATACTGTAATAGTTACAAATCTAAATGTTCTGAGTAGCGTGTATGAAAATGTCATATAATATACTCAGTAAAACTTAAAAAACAAGAATGAGAAATTATTATATACAGTCTTAGTGATAAAACAAATTCAGTTAAGTAGCATTTCAGTCTCAACCTTATTGGCTATATGTATGATGTAGTGAATTTTATGTACACTATTTAGAGTAGGTTTTTTAAATATACAAAATATTCTCAAGTTACTATCACCATACTCCATATAGTAAGACCATATATGATTTTGAAGTGTTCGTTCTTTGAACATATGCCCTGTTTTGGAATTGTTTTGTAGCATTTCACTGTGTATATGTGGTTTTGCTTCCTAATGTGTGCATTAGTGAGTATGTTAGCTGGATTTAACCCGATATTGCTTTTCTTAAAATCTATAAACTAATGATTTCTTATTGCAATTATGGGATCTGGGTTGTACAGCAGTTCTCTTAAACTTATGTAGATTTTATTCTAATGTGATTTATATTTTAATTAATGGAATGTTTTCCTGATTTGTAGTCTATAAATATTAGGATTTTATCCTTTTTGAAGTTCAAAAATTTTAATTTTTTTGTATCCAGTTATATATCACTGCCATTTGGATTATTTCCACACTCTACACATTAAAAATAACCCATTTAGTGAACATACACATACACATATCTCTGATATACAATTTTAATTAAATTGTCCATGTACCCAATGAAATTTATAAATTATTTCCAACTTGCAATGAGCTTTCTACTTCTGACAGTGATTAAAATCACTGTCTCTTTCAATCAATAGAATGTAAGTTTTCATACGTTATATTCTTGTTTTGTTTTGCTTTTAAAAATTGTTCTAGTAAGTGTGAGGTTGTACATTGTATGCGTCGTGACCATTTACCATCCTCTTGAGAGCTATATGTATAAAGTGGTATGAAAAATATTTAGAAAAACACATAACAGCACATATGTCATATTCCTTTTAAAAGTATTTGCTGTATTTGAAAAGTATTAAATCTATAGATTTAATAACCAATTTCCCTCCCATTCTAAGACAAACAGATAATTTTTCTTACTGGTCATAAACAGATATCTTGAGTTCAGATGTAACTTTTCCTCTTTTATGAGGAAAAGTGTATATACAATAATGTATGTGTGATATCTGTTATGTGTAGTATTGTGACTCCTTTTTTTGTAACAATGACATAATATGTGCAACTTCAATGATTCTGCTGATAGTATAGACTGTAACTTAGGAATGTACATCCCAGTTAAGGAAACCATAATTTAATAATGAACATAACATGAAAAGTTTATGTATGTCTACCACAAAATAATCATAAAACTTGTAGGACTCCCATCCTTAATGCAATTTATTGTGAATCAAGTGACAAACATTTGAATAATTGTGTTCCTTCCTAATTATCATAGTAATATTAATATTTCTAGATGTCAGGTTTACTTGACTGAATAATATCTTTTATAATTTTAGTGGGGTATTTGTCATTTTAAAGTGTTTCTTTCCAACCCTAACAAAATGCGATAGATTTATTCTGCTTTGAACTACTTACTAGATGTCTCTGAGGCATAGTTAAAGATGCACAATGTGCAATGGATGTATAAATGATTTGTTTACATTGCTCTATATAAATGATTTGTTTGCTTAATGTCTTGGAAATTATTTGGTCTACTATGGTAGTTCACACTCTTGTCATCATATTACCACAATAAACATGATCTGTATATGCTTTGTTTCTATAAGTTTTCCACTCAAATGCAGATCCCAGTGTTTTTATATTCATCATGCTTACACAAAATTAGTATTAGCTTATTACATCACATTATCACACTTTCTCAATTAATAAACATTTTAGGCAAATTTATATGATATGCTAACAGTATAAAGTAAGATATAGCCCATCACACCTATTATTTAAAACATAAGCTATCATAAATTAAGTATTATATCTCACATGAGATTGGGCACCTTCAGGGTGGTATAAATAAATAAATCTAAAAAATTGGGGGAAGGGTGGAGAGATGGCTCATTGGTTAAGAGCTCTGCCTGCTTTTCCAGAGGTCCTGAGTTCATTTCCCAGCAACCACATGGTAGCTCACAACCATCTGTAATGAGATCTTATGCAGTCTTTTGGTGTGTCTGAAGACAGCAACAGTGTACTCACAACTCAAAAATAAATAATAAATAAATCTAAAAATAATCCATTGGAAAATTAGTATTTAGGAATAAGATTTTACACAGATGTAATTAATGAAGTTTAACTATTTTTGCTAGTAATTTTGTGCTTAAGTATGACACATGTTTAGATATCTAGGTTTTAAGTATATAGGTTTGAACTGCGACTGTCAAGAAATGTAACCGTTTATGCTTAATAGTAAACTGGAATTGTTCAAAATTAAGTCACGAGATCTTTGAGCTATTATTTTAGTTATTAGATTGCTTGTTGCTTATTAGCTCCCAATCAATGTGCAGCAATTTCTCCTGAACTAGCTGTTACTGTGAATAAATCTTCTAATTCAGTTTCTCCCATGAAAGCTGAATGTGTGCTGATGCTTGCTCTAGACCCTCTACAAGGCTGCTTCCAGCTCACATCACAAGTGAGAATGAATCAACTCTGCAGCTCATGCATTTTGTTTTTGATAGGATCTGTAGGAGGAAATTACACTAGAAGTTCAAATTGGTTAGATGGAGCCCCAGCTAATGCCAAAGGGAGGCTCACAAATGGCACCAATCTTCAAAGTTTGCTGGGATCAAAAGAGGCAGCAGCTTTTGCAATTCACATTCAGAATTGGTACTTTATTTCTTGTGTTATGTTTTACATAAAAGTCCAAGGAGTCTGAAATACATGTGACCAGGAAAAGGGAATTATGCAAAGCATCCAGGACAGAAGTAGACAACATTAGGTATTATTCCAGATTTCCTTCCCACCCCTTTTATTTGCAATATAAGGGCAAAAAAACTGTTTCAGTGTCAATCCTCATCAATATTGCATAGCAAGTCTCCCTTTTCTCTGTTTTGCCAAATTAGTGTACATAGATGTGAAACTTACCAATGGATAGTTCCATAAATCATTATTTAAAATACCTATTAATCATTTATATATTCATATTGTTTTAGAATTTTCAACTAATAATTGTTGTAAATTATCTTTTGGGGTTTTTTGAATTCTAAAAGCTGATGTTATTTGTGTTTTATGCTATTTTAGATAATTTATGCAGTTATTTTTAAAAATTTTATTAGATATTTCCTTTATTTACATTTCAAATGTTATCCCCTTTCCTGGTTTCCAATCCACCAAGCCCAGATCCCATCCGCTCTCCCACAGCTCACCAACCTACCCACTTCCACTTCCCCACCTTGGCATTCCCCAACAATGGGGCATCTATCAAGCCTTTACAGGACCAAGAACCTCTCCTCCTAATGGTGTCTTACAAGGCCATCCTCTGCTACATATATGGCTAGAGCCATTGCTCCCTCCAAATTCATTTTCATTCATGTTACAATAATCATTTATTTTGTATTTATGAATAATGGAAAAAAGTTACTTACCATGTCTACAACTCCTAGAGGCTCACTTGTAATGTTGCTTCAGACTTTCTCCTTAATAAATATGAAGAGCATTTCAATGTTCTTTTTGGGGGCTCCAACATGCTCAGTCCTGTTCTGGTAGAAAACATGTAAAATGGAAATCACCTTCTGTTTTTATTATTGTTGTTTTGTTTGTTTGTAAGCAGAAAGTTACTCATTTCAATAATCATCTTTCTTATCATCTCAACTAAAGGACAAACCAGCATCCTAGGCTCTGGATGAGGAAAAAATTATATATATATATACATATATATACACACACAAACCCTCATACACATATATGCTATGTATTTGTGTGTCTGTGTGCATTAATGTGTGTTGTATATATGTGTTTCAGAATTCCATCATATATATATATATAGTTATGCCTGTATACATTTTATATAAAATATAAACACATAGGCATATATACATATTTAAATTAGAAATCTGAATGAAAATCAGCCATCCTAACAAATTGGTTTAAATTTATCAGATTTCTACTTATTTAATGCCTAAGTAAAATCTGTTAACATATTTGTTGATAGTAAGTTTTGAATAAATCTAATCATAACATGGCAAACTCTGTTGTTTTTATGAAATTATATAAACATGAAGTTAACCATTCATATATTAATCATCTACAACAGGCAATGTATGCAATACTTATGAGAGAATATTATGGAAATTGCATGGGTAAATTTTACATGCCAAACCAGTTATTGGAGGCCTTATACAATAAAATACTATGTAAAATATAAATTATAATTGTAGAATTTTGACCAATAGTGTATAAATAAGATTAGAATACATTATCACTTCAATTTGTTTTTAATCATAGAATATACGTGTACATGTATAAAAATCTGTATGTGTGTATATACCCCTAATATCTTGTTAATTGATAAAAATTAATGAGAAAATCAATTATAAAATGTAGGATTTGATTTCATTCACTATTTACATAGTGTCATTATCAGTATATTATAAACATTAAAAAGATTTAATTCTAAAATTTTAATACACATTTTCCTGATTCAAATTTTGAATATTTGTTGAAAGTAACATATATGACATTGGCTTCTGCAGAACATTAAAGTTTAAGCTAACATATTTTTAGAGAGAAATTACTACAGGATGACCAAGTAAAATGTTGAGACGTGGCATTAGAATATTAAAAGAGTGAACTGCAGTTGCTGCACCTGTGCCACTCCTTGAGAGAATCACAAAGCATTTGACATCTGACTGCACAAACACTTGTCCAACAATGTTCATAGCTATACTATTCACAATAGACAGGGAGGGTAAGCAATTTAAATTTTTGTAACAGATGGATAAAAAGTGAAACTTTGATACATATTTACTCTTTACCTGTAAAAAATTAGATCATCATATTTACAAGTAAATTGTTGAATTTAGAATGACTCTGACTATAAATGAGAAACATTTTATGTTCTCTCATCAACACTTCCTAACCCAAAAACCTAAAAGGGGTATATAACATGAATTAAATACAGAAACAAGGGAAGTAGAGGGCTTTAACTGTGATTTTCCAGAGGAGAGCTGTTAGAAGTCTACGTTATATAAAATAGGACAAACCATAATAGGGAGTAGATTCCAACTAGATAAATGTAAAGGAACCCAAAACAGATAAAGGAGGGACAAATTGCAAATAATACTGAGAGGGTATGCTAAAGTCTCATGGATTCATACAGTTTGTATTACCTAAAATTATATAAATATATATATATATATATATGTATGTATTTATGTTAAGCCACTTGAACTAACAGTGCTCACCACAATAATGGTAGACATAAGAAAACCATAGTATCTTCATTTTGTGGCTGGTCAGTGTAGAGCAAGTAACTCCCCCAAAACCTTCAATAGGCTCTGGGAAAATGCTGGGCATTGGGTGTTGAAGGGAAGCCTGGTAAGGTTGAGCCAGAGGCTTTGAAGCCCTGGAGACCCTGAAGGAAGGATAGGAACTTTGCCTGCTCCTGGCACCCGGCCGCTATCACCATACAGCCACAGCAACCCACATAGATTTGTGGCCATTAGTGACATAAGGGCAATGCCCCAAGCCCTTTCACATGTAGATGAGGCATCCCCAATGTCTCAGACCAAGACATTAGAAAAAAATACTTGACCACAGTCAAGTAGGCACAAAACAGAGTTCTCCATGGTAATGAGGTAGCTAAAGGCATGAAGGGCATTTACTAGTAAGCATCTCTTCCCAGACAATCTTGTTTGCAGAAGGTCTTTAATCTTAAGCCCACCCTGAGAAGTGGGGTATGCTTTTAGGCATCCACCTTCCTTCATGACAACAAATACCTCAGAACTATGGACTGCCTCTTTTTATTGAGTTCCACCATGGGAAACCATAGAGAAGGCCTTTTCCTACAGGAGCCACTGCCTCAACTCCTGTTGAAGGCCTCCCTGCACTCCCAGGCAGAACCACCAGGGAGCCTGACACCATCAAGCCTATAGACAACAAGGAGCACTCCCTTCCACCCCCTCACCCCCACCCCCTGGGCCTGGCCAGACCCAGGCTGAGGGCCTCCAACTCCATTCTCTGCTCTTCTGTGACTCCTAGAGGCACCTGGATGTCCAAGAGCCAGAGGACCCCATAGCCTTGGCCTCATTGCAAGACTGAGGACCCTGAGCCCGCTCTGGCTTTCCCACATATCAGACTGCACTTTCTTACACCCAGAAAGGTGCCTCAGCTCTTCCCTATAGCAGAACACCAGCCCCAGCAGTGGCATGGGGTAAGTACATTAAACCCTACCAGCAGCCATACCCTGTGGCGTGAGTGGATACTAGACACCAATCCTACAGGGAAGTGAAACGAGCACCTATTGCTGAAGACATCACACATTTAGTAGTAAAATTCTCATTAATTGAACTAGATATGATCTGAAAGCCTCTTTGTTGTGGTTTAGAAAATGCTATGCAAAATCCCAAGGGAGGGAAACAAGCAATCCCACATATAGGAAACACCTAGAAATCATGACAATGACCAGCATGGAAAGATATGTAGAAAGTGGAAAAAAAAGAATGATACTTACTTGCCAGCGACAACAAACAGCCAAGTAATGTGTCTTAAAATCTTTCAAGAAGAGCCAGCTCCAAGGGAATAATGGAGTCATGGTAGAAAAGAGTCTATTACCACCTATTTTGCTAGCATAATTCTTTATTTCTTTATAAATCTTATTCTTCCTTATAACCACAGACAAGTGTGGAAACCACCCATACCTAAGAATCCCATCATAACTAACATAGTCAATCACAGAAATCCATAAATGTATATAATTTGAAAGATTGATAGATCATAGAGAGACAGCCCCAATGGATTCATCTTCTACAGTTTCTGCTTGGATAGTTCACACAAAATCAGGGGAAATGGGGAGGAAAGATTTTAGAGCCTGAACACTGGAGATGTTGCTGTGAAGTTGTCTGTCCTAGAAAGAACTGTATTAATGAGCCTAGAAAAACGCCAGTATCAATGGACATATTATATGGATGTTGGAAATTCCACTAGTTCTGATCCTTAACAAAGATCTACCTGCAGCTAATGACTGCTTTGTTAAAGAGAATAAATGTCTGCACCTGATGAGAAGACTTATTTGTTCTACAATACAAAGTAGTCAGTCCTGAAACAATGTATAAACAAACAGCAAAAATGGGGGCATAAATTTGTGCTTGTGCATGTCAGTGTTTGTGTGTGTTTGTGTATGTGTGTTTGATTAGCATATACAAATATACTAATAAAATTCAATAACATTTATTATATTATTAGAATATAATAAATATAAAAATATATCCAAAATGCAGTGTATGTAATGATATAAATATTTGTACACAAACTCAACACATATCTGGAACAATAAAAAAAAAGGATGCTATAAAAATGTTGGAGGTGCTGAAGAAGCTTGAGAGAGATTAAATGGGAGGTATTGGAGGGATGGAAGAGAGTAGGGAAAGTGATACAAATGTACTTCTTTTAAAATTGTATTGAAATAAAACATAAATAAATTAAAGTTGGGTGAGACTTACTTTCAAATCACTCTGCATATTATTTGATTATTAATATCTAAAATGTTTTCTTTCTTAGTTTAAAAGTGCCTGTAAATTTCCTTATGCATAATTAATTCATTATTGAAATTAATTTGTAAGTTGTAAAATGTAATATTTAAGTGAAAATGATAATTATTTTTGCTATTAAAATTTTGAAATTTATATTTTCAGGGTTCTGATAAGAATTTAAATTGGTTAAGACACTTCGTGTAATGGGGGATGTAGAGCCCAAGCAGGGCATCTCCTATAACCTGGCAAGACTTCCAGTGGAAGAAGACTGAGACTATTGCAACTTGAAATTTGCAAATAAAACAAAAAATATATATTACAAAAAATCTATCCTTCCCTTAATTTAATAAAGAAGCCAAGAAAACAAAAATGAGGAAAGAAATATCTCTGGTAAATGGTCCTATGCAAACTGTACATCCACGAGCAGTTTAAAATCTTAGCCCTAATGTCTCCTACCCAATACAAATTACCAGAATGAATGAAGACATGAATGCAAGACTACCTGGAAAATATGGAGAACATGTGCAGGATATTAACTGGAGCAATAATTTTTAATAACCCAAGTTCACCAGGAACATAAATTAAATAGAAAAAATGAGACACATCTCAAACTTCACAACATATAAGGTTACTAATACTTTAGTGACTTCCCATCTCAGTAATATTACAGGTAATATCAGTATATCAGCTACTGTTTATCTGAAAATAATTTGTCAATTCTTGATCTTAGAGCTTATTCTATTGGTGTTCTGTTCAGGAATTTTCCCACTGTACCGATGTCCTCAAGGGTCTTCCCCAGTTTATTTTCTATTAACTTCAAAGTGTCTGGCTTTATATGGAGGTCCTTGATCCATTTGGAGTTGAGCTTACTACAAGGAGATAAGGATGGATCAATTCGCATTCTTCTGCATGCTGGAAAGAACCCAGGTATCTCTCAACAGAGGAATGGATGCAAAAAATGTAGTATACATTGGGTACAGGTATTAATCACCTAAGCCAGCAGTCTTTCACCCTCAGAAAGAGCAAGAAAGATTCTAGGACATTTTAGAAGTTATCATCATTCATTCTTCCATTGAGGGATACCTGGGTTCTTTTCAGCTTCTGGCTATTATAAATAGGGCTGCTATGGACATAGTGGAGCACTTATCCGTATTACATGGTGGGGAATCCTCTGGGTATATGCCCAGGAGTGGTATAGCAGGATCCCTCGGAAGTGACGTGCCCAGTTTTTCTGAGGAACCGCTAGACTGATTTCCAGAAGTGGGTTGTACCAGTTTGCAACCCCACCAGCAGTGGAGGAGTGGCAAAAAAATGTGGTATATATATATATATATATATATATATATATATATATATATACACACACACACAATGGAGTACTATTCAGCCATTAGAAACAATGAATTCATGAAATTCTTAGACAAATGGATGGATTTTGAGACCATCAAATTAAGTGAGGTAACCCAGTCTCAAAAGATCAATCATGGTATGCACTCACTAATAAGTGGATTTTAGCCTAGAAATTTGGAATTCCCAAAACATAATCCACACATCAAATGAGGTACAAGAAGAATGGAGGAGTGGCCCCTGGTTCTGGGAAGACTCAGTGTAGCAGTATAGGGCAAAACCAGAACATGGAAGTGAGAAGGGGTGGATGGGAGAACAGGGGGAGAGAAGGGGGCTTATGTGACTTTTGGGGAGTTGGGAGGGCCTGAAAAGCGGAAATCATTTGAAATGTAAATAAAAAATATATCGAATTTAAAAAAAGAGAGAAAAAAGAATTTATCATCAACATTTCAGTACAATTAGAAAGTCCTGAGACCCTCAGAACTTTAAAGCCATCATCACCAGAGTCCTACTCTGTGCCTCCACCACTACCTTCACCTGGCCAGGAACCTCTCAGCCTTTAGCACTTAGGATGATATTTTCCAGTTCCACCCATTTGCCTAAGAATTTCATGAATTCGTTGGTTTTAGTAGCTGAGTAGTATTCCATTGTGTAAATAGTGCATGACAAATACAGAGGGGGACACGCTCAGCCAGCCATTGAATTGAGAACGTGTCCTCAATGGAGGAGCTAGAGAAAGGACCCAAGGAGCTGAAGAGGTTTGAAGCCACATAGGAAGAAGAACAACATGAGCCAACCAGTATCCCAGAGCTCCCAGGGACAAAACCATCAATGTGTTTCTCTGTGTATAGATTTATTTCTGTTACTTTTACTTAAGCTACCTTTACTTCTTTTGTGTTTGTTCAATTCAGTTTGTTTTTATTTTATCTTACAACTTTTATATGCCTTTTTGTTTTTTCTTTTTGATCTAATGAAGGAGTGTACTCAAAAACTCAAAATGTAAAACTTAGTAAAGTTTTTTTAAATACTCTCTTATTGTTTGCATTTTTACTATTATATATATTATTATTTTAATATATTATTTACTATTATATATTTACTATTATATTCTTTAATATTATATATTATTATTTAATATTATACATTATATATTAATAATATATATTTTAATATTATATATTGTTATATATCACATATAATTTATGTTTAAAATATTAAAAATATCATGTATAATAAATATATATAATTTTACTATTATATATGTGATATATATATTTTAAAATATTATCAAAGAAAGGGTTTATTTAGCTCACAGTTCCAGTTTACTGTCTGTCACATCAAAGAAATCATGGTGGCTGGACTTTGAGAGAACTTGTCACATTGCATTTATAGGAAAAAAAGAAAAAAAGATAGTAGAATGTAATCAGCTTTATTTCATTCAATATAAGACCAAATACTCAAAATATTTCTGTGTGTAGTTAAGATAGGATATCTGTCTGTTGTGGTTCCCAGGCCAATCCTACACTAAAACTCCAATTCCAAAAGCTCAGAAAATAGTGAGGAAGTATTGGTGCAAATCTCTAAAAGCTAGAAAATTAGGGAGTTTTTTGGTGAGATTGTGTCTTCTACTAATGTCAGATGCTACACACATAAAAGTCTCACTGACATTACTGCCTAAACATGAGTTTAGCAAGAATAAAAGCAATATATATGCCAGTCAATGTGTAAGGGGGGAAAATCACAAAATTTCAATCCTACACACAGAACAATGGGTAACTAAGAACGACTGAAAGTGTGAGAAATGTCCGCTCCAGGGGAGATAAGACCAATTAATTACTGATGACAAAAGATCAGCCCTAAAAATAAACAAACAAGTAACATAATACAGATTGAACAGATGATATTCAGAAATATAGGTGTATGTTCATATATGCATTTCCATATATTGTAAATTAAGGAAAAGGGAGGCCATGCATTTGAAAGAAAGGTTACATGAGAAGGTTTGGATGGAGGAAAGAGAAGGTAGAAGAAATTTTATTATTATCTCAAAATAATAAGCATAACTAATAAAACCATAACTAGATAGATCAATACAATGATGTAATTCAATATTTATATATGTAGATCATCAGAGGGATGTTCAAATCCCATATTTTAGGAGATTCAAGATTATGTCATGTTAACAATTTCTGCTAAACATCCCAGATACAAATTAAAATACTTTCTGGAAATAAAATAAAACTTGGAGAAGAACAAAAATAAAGATTTATCAGGCTTATTTCTAGTGATGGGATGAACAGAGAATATGCAGAGAATTTTAAGGCCATTTAGATTCTCTTATTTAAACCAATAATGATATGTATGTGGTTTGAAATTTTTGAGAAAACCATTCTATGTAAAGATATCAGTAATCACTAACATAACATTTTGAGATACATTTCACAAGTCACAAGGTTTTGGTATTGTTTTTATACATGGGAAGATCACACTGGAGTTAAGGTCAAAAATAATTTGGGGACAAGAATTAGTATTATTCATGAATACAATTTGCAAATTTTCTGAAATGTAAGAATTGTGTTTATCGATTCTGAATAGAAATCCAAAAATACACTAAACATCTGTTACTTTTTTTTTACTATATCAAGATAAAGTTTGACAAGTCTAAATCGGTAGACTACTTGATTATACAAACTGCCTCCCCCACTTAACTTCCCAAAAAGCTATTATAAATGGGATGTATTACAGAATAATATTTCCAAACTTGAAATGATTTCCAACAGATTAAGCAAAATCTGGTTTTTCTTCAATCATCAAAAATATATTTACTTTTCTTTAAAACTGTTCTCTGTCAAATATCCTGTAATAAACATAAAAATATATCATTTGTGGTTGATTTCTCATCTTTCCTCCTATGATAGTTAATTTTAATATTATATATTAATAGTAAAGACAACTGTCAAGACTTTCATGTTTATATGTGTATGTGTTGTATCCAAAACATCTTTTTTAAGACAGGTGCTGTTACATTATGATAGCTGCAGGCAGATTTGGAATTACTGAATATTCTGTAAAATGACAAAAATCACACTACAGGTGTCATCCCATCCACAGACAGTCAGAAAAGACAAAGTGAGATCCTTGGAGTGCATCTAATTCTTAAGTCAAAGAACAAAACGTTACACACAATGCCACCTCCACATAAACTAAACTTTCTGAGTGTATTTTGGATTATGTTTTATAGATTATTACTGATTTTGAACAATGAAAGTTATTGACTGACGTTAAAGACCTATATCAGTAGCAATTAATTTAGTGTAGTGCCCAAGACAGAAAGAATTATCAATTAACTTTAGATATCCCTTTTTATTAACTTGATTATATCTCTTCATTTAAGACATTTGAACAAATAATTATCCAACACCAAGTGGAACACACTGAAACCATATAAATAAAGATCACATTATATACAAATAATTAACAAGTACAGAATCTACTTATGTGTGTGAAAAATATATGTATGTTATATGTGTGTATATATATAGAGAGAGATACATATATGCAATTAAATAAAGGATCATGAATATGAAAGAGTAAAGAGTGCATAGGATATAATGGAGACACAAAAGGGAAAGGGGAATTTACTTTATTTTTGCAATTATACTTTAATTTTGAAAAAATTCTGAAATACCTATCAAATTGTTAGTGTTTGTTTTATAAGAATTTTGAATACTTTATAGGGAACACCTAATTCAAACAAAAAAAACTAATTTTTTAGAATTAACATTATCTGTTAAGAAAGGGTTAATTCCTTCTCTATTGCATATAAACATCTCCCTAGAGTCCTTCATTCAATTTCAAGTATTTAATCAAATGAGAAAATAGAAAATGTTAATCAAATGGGAATACTCTAGGCAGGTTTTCCCACTGAGGATGCTCCCATGGTCCTATTGACGAAGTTAATGAGATTTGGATACTTGGGTATAAAACCTCTCATTAAGAGGGAAAAATGTGTCAGATCTCTGAAGGATTTCAGTACATATTTGCCAAAAATCAATGGTTGTAGTAGATAAAAGGTTCAGTGCTCTGTTCTACATTATCACTTATTTCTAAAGGTGGTCCACTTATTAAGCCAAAGCATGTGCTTGTATGCCTGAACTTGCATGCACATATACTCATAGACAGAATTATCCCTCTAGGGACAGCCTTTCATTTCAAGTGACATTAATAAGGTTCAGTTCATAATGACAAACTTTATATCTTTTATACAGACAACAAAATAAGCAAACCAAGGCTATATACATCAAATGCTACAGCTTGTTTCTTAGAGGGTACAGTATGGTTTTAAACTATAGATAGTTAAATGTGACTAAACTAAGTCACATCTTAGTTTAGATATTTTCCATTTCTTGAATAGAAAATTACAAGTAAAACTTGTAACATTTATTTTATAATGGAAATATGACCTAGAAATATTCACTGTCTGTTTTATATGCTAAACTTTATTACCTCTCTGTATTAAAAAATGAACAACAATAAAATACTATTTTAATACTTAACCCTAGATATAAAACAGAGCTTCATGCAAAAATAGATTTAACCTATAATACATAAAATTTCAGAGAAATGCATTTTTAAATGCTAACATATTGGATACTTTTATATTGAGTTATCAATTAATGAAATTAACATGAAGAAATATATAATTTTATCCCAGGTCTTCCAGAATATTAACAATATAAATATATTAAAGTTGTACTTAATCATTTTACAGAATTCTACAAGTCTTAAAATGCAACAACATTAATAAATTTTAGTTTGAGTATATGCCAAAATACAAATAAAATATTAATGTATATAGCATAACTAATCCTCAGGACTTCAATCAAAATGAAGGAAAAGCATTCCAGGAATGTATGATAATCCAAATCTATTTGCATTATTTGCTATTTTATTTCTATGTTGCATATGTTTTATTCTGGTTGATAAAAAGTTGGAATTACAAAATTGAGCAATGTATTCTCAGCTTGAATAAAAAAAAAGGGGGGACTTGCATAGGACATTGAATACTGTTTTGTTTTTTAATCAAAGCACTTAGAAATACAAGTAACAAATGATAGCTTTAATCTAAATCCCTAAACCATGGAACAAACTTAAAATTTGCAAGAGTTAGTTGCTGTAAACACTTAAATGGTAGCATTTTGAGTAGAGTCTCTTACAGCAATTTCTAGGAGCTATCAGACACCAACCATTTTATTAATCATATATTCACAAATTCATACTATTTTAAAACTTAAAACATTCAAAGTAAATGAGTTCATGACTTTCCTAGAAATTTTTGGTAGCACATACAATATTTCTAGTAAGTAGGCATGCCAAAAAATATTAGTGATGAGTGAAAAAACATGAAACCATATTAGGAGTTACTTTTTCCATATCTGTCCTTATTAAGATGCAGCCAAATACTCTGAAAAATAAAATAAAATCTCAGAAAAAAACAGCGCAAAAATAGTTTTTTTATGTTCATAATAGGCAGAGGGCCCTTCAGCTCTATTTTAAAACATCAAACGTGAGTTCATATAATCCTCATATTACCTCTAGATAACCAACATCACTTCCCTATAGAGCTCTACGCCACAGCAGGGTTCACCTGCCCTCATCAAGTTCAGAGTTCTATTTCTTTCTGCATCTCCCATAAGCCAGTCTTCCTCCTTTATTATTTTTTGTGCAAGTTTAATATTCCCACAGGCAGTCTACTGACATGCTGTGTTACCCGCTTGCTCTGCCCAAGTTATTTCCCAAGGCACCAATTACTGGCTTTGTGTGTGTTCTGTTTACATATCTGCATAGGTTTTGCCCAGTACTGTTTCCTCATAATCCCTGTGATTGTTAGTACTAATTTTGCTGAATGGACAGTCTTTCAGATGATGAATATTGTATTCTAACTCATATGCATGCACTCACATATTGCTAGCACATCTGCCCTAAATATCAAGATGCTTGCCAAAAATGATAGACATGAACCTGATGATAAAAGGTTAAATCAAATAGAGCCAGAGAACAGACAGTAGTATTAGTCAGAAAGTCCAAGTAACAATTCAAATCACTTTTAAATTGCTAGTATAGGAAAATTGTATTAGCCCTTAAGAATGCTTATTTTGAAAAACATAATGTTAATACAAAACATAGGAAATATTAAATAAAGTGGTATTATCATTAGTTTTAAATATCAAAGTACATATTAAGCTTATAGAAACATCAGATGTCGCATGGGTCTGACTTTCTATTAAGATTCTTCTTTGTAAATTTCAAGATTTATAAGTATTTTTCCCATTGAAATACAGAGGCAAATAAAGAAAGATGTGAATAAGTCAAGCCATTCTAAAATTTGAAAAATAAGGCAATATTTGGAAATGAATTAGAAGCAAAAGACTATTCAGCCACATATTTTTTCCCACAAAGCAGCCACCTACAGTGAAGCTATCATTTCTGATAGAAGACAACATTAAAATCATGCATGGACTCAAAGAAAACTATCTTTAGGTCACTCAATCTCCAGAAGCATAAAAAAAAAAAATAGAAACTTCAGATAATCTGACAAAATATAGCAGGCCGAGGCTGCAAAGATGTCTCAGTGGGTAAAATTGCTTGTAAAAGAGAGTGAAGATGAATTGGAATCCTCTGCAACTATATTAAGAAGACTGCCCATGTATGCTCTTTGATTAGTGGTTTAGTCTCTCCGAGCTCCCAGGGTTCCTATTTGATACTACAATTCTTCCAATGAGGTTGCCATCCCCTTCAGCTCCTTCAGTTCTTTCCCTAACTCTTCCATAGGGGTCTGGACCTCAAGAACCCTCTCAGAAGAAAAGGCAAGGGGGATGGGGTGAGAACTCATGGAAGGGGAAACAAGAAAGGGGGGGGCAACATTTGGAATATAAATAAAAAAAATATATAGTTAAAAAAAAAAGAAAGAAAAAAGAAGGCTGCCATGGTGAGAACCAGAAATCACATTGTTCCCTTTGAAGTGCTCTGACCTTCACACTTGAGTAGTGGCACAAATACCCATATATATACATATATATATATGTATATATATATGCAAATTTAACATAAGCAAAAGAAGTAGAGTGGAGATCTTGAAGTTATAAATTTAAGGTTTAAGTTCTACATGAACATGTGAACTCATATAAAAATCTGCAAGTTGCAAAGAAACACATGGGAGGAAGATAGTTTTTGAGTCAAACAATTAGCTATTTCTTTACAAATGTCCAAAAGCTGTATTGAAATAACAATTTTTGAGAAAGGTTGGAATTTCTACCTTGTCCTCAAGATAGAAATATAGATAAATTGGTTAACAAACTATATACATAACTAGAGAAAGTAGAAGGATTGTTTATTTCAAGCCATAAGACTATATTTTTTTTTAAAAAAATTAGAAATGAATGAAATAGAAAATCCAGTGAGCTCTACTAGTTTAAGAAAAGAAAATAATTTCATCGTCCTAATAAGCATTGCATGTTACTTTAAGCATTCAAGTGCTGCTAATATATTTTACTGATAAAATATTGTATGAAGAAACATAAAAGTACTTTTTTATTAGATATTTTCTTCATTTATATTTTAAATTTTATTCCCTTTTCTGGTTTGCACTCCGAATACCCCTATCCCATCCCCTCTTTCCCCCTGCTTACCAACCCACTCACTGCAGCTTCCTTGACCTGGCATTCTATACTAGAGCATCGAGTCTTCTCAGGACCGAGGGACTCTCCTCCCTTTGATATGCAACAAGGCCATCCTTTGCTACATATGCAACTGGAGCCAAGAGTCCCTCCATGTGTACTTTTTGGTTGGTGGTTTAGTCCCTGGGAACTCTGGGGGTACTGCTTGGTTCATATTGTTGTTCCTCCTATGGCACTGTAAACCACTTCAGCTCCTTGGGTCCTTCCTCTAGCTCCTCCATTGGGGACTTTAGGCTTAGTTGAATGGGTTACTGAGAGCATCCATCTCGGTATTTGTCAGGTTCTTTTTTTATTGGTTATTTTTTTTTTTTTATTTTATTTTATTTTTTTTTATTTGATATAATTTATTTACATTTCAAATGATTTCCCCTTTTCTAGCCCCCCCCCACTCCCCGAAAGTCCCGTAAGCCCCCTTCTCTTCCCCTGTCCTCCCTCCCACCCCTTCCCAATTCCCCGTTCTGGTTTTGCCAAATACTGTTTCACTGAGTCTTTCCAGAACCAGGGACCACTCCTGCTTTCTTCTTGTATCTCATTTGATGTGTGGATTATGTTTTGGGTATTCCAGTTTTCTAGGTTAATAATCACTTATTAGTGAGTGCATACCATGATTCACCTTTTGAGTCTGGGTTACCTCACTTAGTATGATGTTCTCTAGCTCCATCCATTTGCCTAAGAATTTCATGAATTCATTGTTTCTAATGGCTGAATAGTACTCCATTGTGTAGATATACCACATTTTTTGTATCCACTCTTCTGTTGAGGGATACCTGGGTTCTTTCCAGCATCTGGCAATTATAAATAGGGCTGCTATGAACATAGTAGAGCATGTATCCTTATTACATGGTGGGGAATCCTCTGGGTATATGCCCAGGAGTGGTATAGCAGGATCTTCTGGAAGTGAGGTGCCCAGTTTTCGGAGGAACCGCCAGACTGCTTTCCAAAGTGGTTGTACCAATTTGCAACCCCACCAGCAGTGGAGGAGTGTTCCTCTTTCTCCGCACCCTCTCCAACACCTGCTGTCTCCTGAATTTTTAATCTTAGCCATTCTGACTGGTGTAAGATGAAATCTTAGGGTTGTTTTGATTTGCATTTCCCTAATGACTAATGAAGTGGAGCATTTTTTAAGATGCTTCTCCGCCATCCGAAGTTCTTCAGGTGAGAATTCTTTGTTTAACTCTGTACCCCATTTTTTAATAGGGTTGTTCGGTTTTCTGGAGTCTAACTTCTTGAGTTCTTTATATATATTGGATATTAGCCCTCTATCTGATGTAGGATTGGTGAAGATCTTTTCCCAATTTGTTGGTTGCCGATCTGTCCTCTTGATGGTGTCCTTTGCCTTACAGAAACTCTGTAACCTTATGAGGTCCCATTTGTCAATTCTTGCTCTTAGAGCATACGCTATTGGTGTTCTGTTCAGAAACTTTCTCCCTGTACCGATGTCCTCAAGGGTCTTCCCCAGTTTCTTTTCTATTAGCTTCAGAGTGTCTGGCTTTATGTGGAGGTCCTTGATCCATTTGGATTTGAGCTTAGTACAAGGAGACAAGGATGGATCAATTCGCATTCTTCTGCATGCTGACCTCCAGTTGAACCAGCACCATTTGTTGAAAAGGCTATCTTTTTTCCATTGGATGTTTTCAGCCTCTTTGTCGAGGATCAAGTGGCCATAGGTGTGTGGGTTCATTTCTGGATCTTCAATCCTGTTCCATTGATCCTCCTGCCTGTCACTGTACCAATACCATGCAGTTTTTAACACTATTGCTCTGTAGTATTGCTTGAGGTCAGGGATACTGATTCCCCCAGATTTTCTTTTGTTGCTGAGAATAGTTTTAGCTATCCTGGGTTTTTTGTTGTTCCAGATGAATTTGATAATTGCTCTTTCTAACTCTGTGAAGAATTGAGTTGGGATTTTGATGGGTATTGCATTGAATCTGTATAGTGCTTTAGGCAAAATGGCCATTTTAACTATATTGATTCTACCGATCCATGAGCATGGGAGGTTTTCCCATTTTTTATATACATTTCAAGTGCTGTCCCCACTTCCTGGTTTTCTCCCCGTAAACGCCCATTCCATCCCCCTCTTCTTTGGCTCGATGAGGGTGCTTCCCCACCCACAACTTTTTCTGTCCTACCACTCTAGTGTCCCTTTAACCTGGGGCATCAAGCCTCCATAGGACAAAAGGCCTTAATGGACATAAAAGGGAGGACAGGCCCTTATGACAGATAAGGCCATCCTCTGCTACACATATAGCTAGATCCATGGGTCCTTCCATGTGTACTCTTTGGTTGGTGGTTTAGTCCCTGGGATCTCTGGGCGGTCAGGCTGGTTGACATTGTTGTTATTCCTATGGGGTTGCAATCCCCTTTAGTTCCTTCAGTCTATCCCCTAACTCCCATTGTTCAGTCCAATGGTTGGCAGTGAATATCTGCATCTGTATTGGTCAAACACTGGTAGAATATCTCAGGGAACAGTTTATACCAGGCTCATGTCAGCAAGTGGTTTGTTTTTTTTTTGGAATCAGCAATAGTGCCAGGGTTTGGTTCTACAGATGGGATGAATACCTAGGTGGGGTGGTCTTTGTACAGCCTTTACTTTAAACTCTGCTCCATTTTTGGTCCTGTAATTCCTTTAGATAGGAACAATTCTGGGTTAAAATTTTTGAGATGTGTGGGTGGCCCCATCCCTCATCAGGGCCCCATGCCTATCTACTGGAGATGGTCTATACAGGTTCCTCGTTGGGTATTTCAGTTAATGTCAACCCCATTGGGTCCTGGGAGCCTCTTGTTTCCCTGGCACCTGGGACTTTGTAGTGGCTACCCCCAGATCCCCATCCCACACTGCACCATTTTTTCCTCACACTCTCTACTTCTCTCCTGCCTCTTCCCATACCTCATCTTGCACCCCTTTTTTCCTCTCCCTCCTCTCTCCCTCCCCACTTCATCTGCCCATCTATTTCCTGTGATTATTTTGTCCCCCCTTGTATGTAGCATTGAAACATCCATGCTTTAGTCTTCCTTCTTGTTAAGCTTCATATGATCTGTGAGTTGCTTCATGGGTATTCTAAACTTTTGGGCTAATAGCCACTTATCAGTAAGTACAGACCAAGTGTGTTTTCAATTTCCATCCATTTGTCTGTGAATATCATGAAGTCATTATTTGTTTTTTCTTTTTTTTTTTTTGTGGAGGAGGGTAAAGTCTATTTATATAGTCCTTTCTATTTTTGAACTTATACCACCAGGCTACCTTGAAACCACAGAGATCTGCCTGCTTCTGACACCTTAGTGTTGGGATTAAAGGAATATGCCATCATGTCCAGCCCATCAGACTGATGATTAATTAGTTAATTTATACTGTTGAACTTCCTCATCTAGTAGTATCTTAATTTCCTACTCTAATATTGGATATTGTGATATATTATGAATTTTCATAAAAGTTAGGTTAAAGAGAGAAAGACAATGATAAACTTCATATTTTTCCTATAACTGGATCAAATTTCTATTATTATTAACAGTATTAAAAGATTTTATAAGGTAGAACTTTTAAAAGGCAATCACACATAGCAAGTAAAATTGTCAAAGTACAAAATGTAATAATTATTTTATGAATATGACAAATAATTTTATTTATAATTTTATTTTTCATGAGCTGATTTGGGATGCTAACTAAATTCAAAGTGGATAACATAAAATATATTGTCACTGAAGATGCACACTTTTATCTTCTATATACAAACCATTGTAATTTCCTATCTGATTTTTTTATTGAGTATCTTCCTCATTTACATTGTCAATGGTAAAATCTTTTCCAATCTGAATTTTTAAATTTTATTTTTGTTCATTTCAGTAAGCACAACTACTAAATTGAATTAACTTCAAGGAGATGACCATGCTAATTTGGTATTGAAATATTTGCAACTCACTATGCACATTTTATTTTTAATGATCAGCTCAGAACAAAATAATTTTCATATATGTTGACATTAAGCTAGTTATTTTTCAATATTATTCGATACTTAATAAAAGTTTTTAGAATCTGAATTTCCTTAGAATATTGTGATATATTCTCTTGCTTCAGAGGCTGATCTTTTTCCAAATCTTTTCACAAAATTAATAATTCTTGAGATCATATAATACTATTTACTTAACCTGAAATCCTACCGTGTAGTCAGCCTGTTTAATTTAAACCACATTTAAGAAAGTCATGAAAGCAAAGTTACTATTTCTTGGACTTCTCATATAATTAACTTTTACATCTTACGATAAGTACAAACTGTAACCTTAAACTATGCATTCTCCATACTTTTGACTAACAATAGGGTATGTAGAGTGATATGGTGTGTGTGTGTGTGTGTGTGTGTGTGTGTAAGATTCATTTGCAAAAACTATTCAATATGGTGAAGGCAGACTTAAACAAATACTCTGCAAGTGTTGGAAGAAATAATGGATATACAGATTGCTAGCAATGTCTTTGTGTTTCTGACTACTGTTCTGGGTCAGTTATGATCACTAAAGTAACTATTTCACTGTAAAATTCTATACAGAATTCATCATGCTTTCCTCTATCTTAGCTTATATTTCCATTTCAATAACTATTGATCAAAGCCCTTTGTTAGACATAGGCAAAACACACACAGACATAGGGGTTGATTACACACAGAGATACCCAGACATACACACACACACACACACACACAAACACACACACACATACACACACACACACACAAACACACATACTCAGATACACACCCAAACAGACACATAGACCCACCCAGAAACACACAAACACACACAATCACATATATGCCCACACACATACACACACATACACACACACACACACACACACACACAGGATAGACAGCAACATGGCAGTAAACACAGACTACAGTCAGAAGATAAACACAGAAGAGAAGATGAAAATTCAAGTTTGGGTTCTCTCTTGCTCAATCTGTTTCTGGAAGAAGGTTCTATTTTTGTTCCATAATATGGCACTGATCCATTTTGGTGCCCTTCTCTAAAGCTCCCTCAGTATGTGATTTATACACTAGGAGACTGTCTCTTAAAGCAGCTTTTAACTCCATTTTGAAGGAGAAATATCACTACAGCCTCTGAGTAGACCCAAGAGCTACTTCATCTGTCAGGTCTCAACCTATCCAGCACAGATCAATGAATGAATTATTTATTTCTAATGTTGTATATGGGAATTAATGTTAGTAATTAAGATTTGAATAAAAGAATCTTAATTCTTCTCACCCAGCCTATTGAGATATATTGAGAATGCGTCAAAATGCTATTATATAAAAAACAGCATACTCATAAACATTTCCAACAGAGTTATTAAAGATTTTAATTTCACAATTTTCATCTTTCAGAAAGCATTTAAAATAGAAAATATGAAAATATGAAATTATACTCATGAAGTGGTTGCCTTGCCAGTCTTTATATTAGTGTCTGTACCTTATCTTATTGTATCTTGATATACTGTGTTTAGTTGATATCCATGGAAAGCCTGTTTTATTTTGAAGGGAAAGAGAAGGCAAGAAGATCTGGGGAAGAGGAGAAGTGACGAGGAGGAGGGACTTTGGAGAAGTTCCAAAAGAAAAATTGTGCTGTGTATGTGTTGTATGAGAGAAGAATAAAAGTATGTCTTTATATGTTTTAGAAATAATTAAATGATATCATTTCCCACGTCATTTTCTTCACATAAACACTTTCTATATAAGCCTCCTTGCTCATTTTCAAGACCATGGCCACTCTTTTCACTCATTTTATTCTTATATACATATATGTATATACATATATATTCTTAAATATGTAGTGCAGCCTGTTTAGTTCATACTTTATCTATATATGTGTTTTCAGGGCTGACCACTTGCTATTGTATGATCAGTTTATTTACCCAAGGGAAGACTATTTCTCCTACTCTCAGTTCCACTGAATTGCTGCAGTTGTTGTGTAGAGCTTAAAGACCTTACTTTTCAAGGTTCACCCTCGGACATTTGTCCCCTAACAATTCCATAACACCAAGACTTCCCCAAACAGCATCAAAAACTGAAGGCCAACTATTTAAAGTTTGTAAACTGTAGGTGATACTGTTATCTAAACTATTCCTTTTCACTCCCAGGCCTTCATAGACTTATGGTCATATCATAATGCAAAATGCATTTAATCAAACTTTTAAAAGTCTCATGTTTGCTCACAGTCTTAATACTTCATAAAATTCAAAGTTGAAAGTTTCTTCTGAGACTTAAGGCTATCTCTGAATTGTAATGTTATGTAAAATTAAAAAGAAAATTGCATACTTTCAATATATAATGTCATAGTATATATACTACCATTCAGAAACTGAAGAATGGCATTTCAATGAGAAATACTATACCAAAGCCAGACAAGAACTCTGTAGGGAAAACACCAAATATTATAGCTCTATTTCTGATGCTGAGACTATAATTTTCAAGGGGTTATATGGTTTTTCCTGTATACTTTTGTTACTGTCAACCTACATCTCTCCCTTGGGCTTGTTTTACTCCTTCTATGAATCTATCCTTGGCAAATATTCAACAGTCCTAGAATATCCACTCTCTTTGAGTTTTTAGTGAAACTTGGGATTCGTGTTCACAGCTTTATGCAGTGGCCTCTCAGGGCCTATTGGTATGTCAGAGATTTTACCTGGAGCCTTTGATATGGAGCCTCATGATACCAGCTCTCAGCATTTCCCAGAAAAAAAAAAACTATGGAAAGAGTATGTGATACCCTGTTTTTGCATCTTTTATGATTCTAAACCAGCATCATGTACAGGACTTTTCCAAATTCTTCTGCTAGCTTAAGAAGGTTCCTGGGCCCCTTAAATGTAGAGAAATTTTAATCCAGCACCACAGATGCTGTGATTACACCCAAGACCTGATAAATCTATGTGCTTCTGCTGTAATGGCATATCTTTAATCCAACAGTAAAGTTAGTGCTTAGAAGGTAGCAGCCGTGTTTGATAGTGACATCTAATGGAGTTGCAGACAAAGGGGCAAATCAGAGAAAGATTTGAAAGAATGTGTCTGAGATAGTAAATACCCACCTCTGAAGAGGAAAGCTGTTTAAGAAGAGGGCAGGGACAGTGAAGGCAGTTCAGTTAGGAAAGTCAGTCACAAGGCAGCCAGTGCAATAAGTGCATTGCAGTGGATTTGAGTTCCTTGGTAAGTTCATGTAGTTCAGTGCAGTAACTGGAGGAAGAGAATGTGAAGGAGCCAGAGGATTAGAACAAATTGTCCTAATTTTCTCAGTTAAGGCCAATCAGATCAATTCAGTGAGAGACTGACAGAAGCCAGATTGACCCAGTCAACTTAGTGAGGAGTTTCAACCAGAAGAATTGCATTGAACCAGCCACCCCGAGTTCAGAAAAAACTAGAAAGCATGACCTTATTCTGCAGCAAGCCACTGAAATGACAATAAATGTTACATGAGATGAATAAAAGTTACTTGTCCACTTGAATCACATTATCAATAGTTTATTTTTTTAACTCCATGATTTTTGGGAGCAAAAGCATCTTATGTTCTCATTCAAAGTTTGGAAACTTGGCTGGGTGAGATATTACTTTGAAGGTATACTTCCTTTTCTTTTAGTGTCAAATAGGAAGTCATTTGATGACACTGTTTCTTTATAAGTTATAGACTGAGATGAAGACCTATTTGCTGGAAAATCTTTTCACTTTAAATTGTATATTTCATTGCTTTCTGCCACACTAGATTTTATTCATGTATACAGTAGCCATTAATAATACCTACATCATTTCTGAGTCAATAGCATGTGGCCTCTACCATACCTTTACTTTATCTCAGATAACAGTCCATCCCTGTTTAACTTATTCCCAGGCTCATCCTTAGGACAAAAGGAGAGGAAAGCAAGACTTAGTCAAATAACACTTTAGTTCAGTTGATACTATTTTTTTCCTTCTGAAATTTCTTGAGCTGGGCCTCCACAGTTTATATTATACTTAATACTACTACCTTCCAAATTTATACTAAGCTGGACAGTTAGAAACAAATTATAGCCATCAAAAAATTCTTCTACTTTCACAGTCTCATAATCTTCTCCATACTTTTGGTTCTTCACAGCACAGCCAACTCTCTGTAAACAATAAAAACCATTGTATTGTTTACTTTTTGACTGTTGTAATAAAACACCAAGATAAAAGAAAGCTTATTGAGTGATGATTTTTTTTTTTTTGGTTTATGATTCCAGAGTGACCCATAAACTGATGGTATAGTAGTAGGAAAAAGAGGCTGTGAGCCTATATTAAGCTGAAATAAAAAATTAAGAGAACATACTATAGGTAGGGAAAGAACTTAAACTCTCAAAGCTGGCCCTCAATGCTGTATTTCTTCTCACAAGGCTTTACCTTCTGAAGCTCCCCAATGAATCCCAACAACTTTGAATTAAATATTTTAACACCTAACCCACAGCAGAATAAAACTGAGAAGTTTGCATACTATGTAAGAGAGAAGGTTGATGAGGATATGTTCATAATGGTTTATTAGAACCTGTGAAGACTTTATGGAAAGTTATTTGAAATTATTCCAAAAATTTAGTAAACTTTTTAATGTTTTTTTAAAAATTTGTTTACTTGCTTATTTATTCATATAGTTTTTCTTATAGAAAGCTTTGTGTCTCAGTGTTTTGAAAGATTTGGAAGTCAGAATTCCCATGGCAAATTTTTTATTTCTTTTATAGATGTGTGTTCCTAAAATGAAATTGAAGAGGGCCCTAATTCTGGAAAGGCTTGATCCAGCATTGTAGGGGTGTACCAGGACAAAGAAAAGGGAGGGGGAAAGATAGCAGAATGGATGTAGAGAAGAGGACTTATGGGACATATGGGAAGGGGGGAACTGGGAAAGGGGAAAACTTTTGGATTGTAAACAAAGAATATATATAAAGAAATTTAGGGTGTCAGGATTGAAGGCTAGCAGTGCCTAAATATTGAGCCATTTCACTGGTCTTTAAACAGTGTTTTCAATCAAACAAAGGATCCACAGTTCAATTTTACACATAATCTGAATTTACACTCTAGATATTATAATATTGTTTGACTTCTGTGGTAATAGCAAACTCCAAATAGCCATGTCTGATTAGACAGGTTTGTTCTAAATGTGGACCCAGACTAGGTATAGATATGGTCTTTCAAGATATATTCTTCTGAGAGTAATAATCTTAAGACAATATGATACCCATGGCTCCAGCTGCATATGTAGCAAATGATGGCTTTGTACATCAAAAGTAGGAGAGGTTCTTGGTCCTGAGAAGGCTCGATGCCCTAGTATAGAGGAATATCAGGACAGGGAAGCAGGAGTGGGTGGTTAGGTGAGCAGGGGAAGGAGGAGTTGGGTAGTGGGTTTTTGGAGGAAAAACCAGGAAAGAGAGTAACATTTGAAATGTAAACAAAAAATATCGAATAAAAGTCAATATAATGTAGAATACATAGCACTGAAGGATTATCTTTCTTTAGCAAGGAGGTCACATGACATTGCTGTGTATTAGATAAAACAGATAACACATGTTGAAAGTAAAGATCTGCTCCAGTAACACACTTTTCAATTATAACTTTTTCTTCATGGATTATCATTAGTAATGACTTGACTTTTAATTTTCATCTAACTTCTAATTAGAATTGAAATCTCATGTTTTGCAAGTTCTATCATTTCTACCATTGTTCTACAGTACATCATTATCATTTTATCAAAATGTTTCAAAGCAAATAAACTCTTTCTTTTTTTTACTTTTTTTATTTGATATATTTTTTATTTACATTTCAAATGATTTCCCCTTTTCTGGCTCCCCACTCCCTGAAAGTCCCATAAGCCCTCTTCCCTCCCCCTATCCCCCCATCCAACCCTTCCTGCTTCCCTGTTCTGGTATTCCCCTATACTGCTGCACTGAGTCTTTCAAGAACTATGGGCCACTCCTCTGTTCCTCTTAGACATCATTTAATATGCGGATTATGTCTTGGGTATTCCACATTTCTAGGCTAATATCCACTTATCAGTGAGTGCATACCATGATTGATCTTTTGAGACTGGGTTACCTCACTTAGTATGATGTTCTCCAGCTCCATCCATTTGTGTAAGAATTTCATGAATTCATTCTTTCTGATGGCTGAATAGTACTCCATTGTGTAAATATACCACATTTTTTGTATCCATTCCTCTGTCGAGGGACACCTGGGTTCTTTCCAGCTTCTGGCTATTATAAACAGAGAACATAATGGAGCATGTATCTTTACTGCAAGTTTCTGTAAGGCAAAGGACACTGTCAAAAAATCAACTCTTTCAAAGGGTTTGGAATATAGTTCAGTATTACAGTTCTTTCCTAGCAAGTTCCACATTCATTTTTTTAATAATATATTTTTATTTTCTATATTCTTTGTTTACATTACAAATGATTTACCCTTTCCCAGTTACCCCCTGTCCATATGTCCCATAAACCTTCTTCTCTCCACCCATTCTCCAATCACCTATCTCCTTTTTCTCTGTCCTGATACTCCCCTCCAATGCTAGATCAAGCCTCTCCAGGATCAGGACCCTCTCCTTACTTCTTCATGGGAGTCATTTGTTATGCTAATTGTGCCATTTCATTCATTAAATACCCCAAATAGATGTTATTATAACTATTTTATAAAGAACAAGACTTTAAATTAAAATTCACAATAAGTCTATAAAATGAATAAATGGAAAAAACAGCAATTTAGGTTAAAAATACAAAAAGGAAGGTGATACAGTATGTATCTCAGATAGAAAAAGCTTATATATTTGATATACATAATGAAAAGTAAGTTTCAACTTAAAGAACTGGTCAAAATATTTGAAGCTGGTTACAAGCTGTGCTAGTTACTGCGTCAGTCATTGTGGGCTAGAAATGAGGAAAGGTGAAAACATTAAGAACTAATCTCTGAAAAGTTTTTTTTTGGGGGGGATCTCAGCATTCTCTCATGCATTCTGATGTAGTGTGCTTTAATTTTCCTCAGGATGAGGATTGGGTTTTGATTTTAATCTTCATCATCTCTGTCTATCGTGCATCTATGTGGGAATAATAACTCTGTTATCATTTGCCTTGCTGCATATCCACCTATGAATTCAGGGGTATTAGAAACCAAGGAGACTTCAAAGCCCTCACAACCAATCCTTTCTCTTATCACACACGATGAGTTCTGCATTATATCCTTCACTCTCTGTGGTTAAAGACATTTTAGTGAGGTCTTTGCTGTATGGTGTAGATATTTGTATTCTCAAAAGACAAGTGGAGGTAACTTGCTATGCCAACAGGACTTCCACAGAGATCTGGAAACACATACAAGCATCAGTGGCATCATTATGTGTGAGTTATGGCTAACTTCATAACATTTTTCTATACAAATATTTTAATGTCACATTCATGCAATGAATGTTATTTTATTATTTCTTAGGAAGATCTAGAGAACAAGAATTTTTGACATTAAATTATACACATTTGGGCTACAGGTATGAAATCATTCACAGGTTTCAGCCTAACTTTATATATTTGAGACTTTAATGCATAGTAGTCAATCAAGAGACCCAAATTGCAACCTTCGTGCCTGCCCCTCGCTCTTCTCCTTATGGATGAGAACTGAAAAATATGAAAACTGAAACTCTGGCTTTCCTTTACAATAGATATTCTTTCATCATATACAACATCACTTAAGAAATAGAAGAAATGCTTTAATATTGATATCAAGCACCAACATACCCTATGGAATTATTTAAAATGAGAAGCTTTTGTTAGGAGTACATTACTTTAGGGAATTGAGATGAGGATTAAGACTATCTTTTTTTACAACCTTATTGGAACATGTGCTGAGAAATTAACAGGTAAATACAGGATAAAGACTGTTGCACGAGATGCAGATTTGCCTGCCGGAAAGGTTAATAACTCAAACAAACAAACAAATAAACAAAAAACAAAAAAGGAATTTTAACTGGAAATTCAAAATTAAAAAAAGTTAAATGCGTAACATAATACATGTGAAATTATAGCACAGGTGAGCATGTAATTATATTTAAAGCACAGATGTAATTTCTTTTCTACTGGCTGTAATAAGAAGCATTGCAGATAATAGCTAATACAAACCTGGAAAAGAGATGCATGACCCAAAGATATCTTGGAGGAAGATATCTGAATGAAAGTGGTATGCCTTTTTAAAAAGAGAGAACAGCCTGAAAGACTAGAAAGAGACACCTTCTATAGTAAAATAGCAGAGCTGAAGGCAATACACTGAGGCAATGAGTTTAAACATTCTGAAGAAACTGGAGGGAAAACAGACAGATCGACGAGCTGTATGCCAAGCATTCCTGAATGGAATTCTTCATACTGCATGACTTAGAAAAATCCTGTGAGAACATCACAATGGTAATTTACTGAGGTGTTCACTAAAATAAGCTAACAAACCTAGGAAGGTTAAAGATGTTGAACATTGTTCTGATGACAAGATGCATTCATTCTGTTTCAACCAGAGAATGGACTGTTTCTGTTGGTTGAGCTGTTATATCAATTGATAGAGCCATTTATTTAATGCATTCTTATGTTGAAATTGCTATTGTGTGTCCATTATTTTATCTTTTTAAGTACACAAAAATCATATTTTGTTTCATTTTTTATTATTGTTATTATTTTTGAGATATCATTCTAATTATATTTATCCCTTCTCACTCTTGGAAAGAAATTTTAATAAGGCAACCTGTCTGCTCTGGCAAGGGATCATATCCAGAGAACTTTACGTCTGTAAAATACAGCTGGAATGACATGCCTTTAATCCCAGACCACAAAGATAAACATAGTCTGTAGAAGGAATTAACCCTGTTTGAAAGCAACATCTAATAACAGGACAGACAACATGAGGAATCAGAAAAACATTGACAGAGTAAGTCAGAGATATGATACTCCCACCTCTCATGAGAAGGGCTCAGGAAAGAGAAGCTACTTAAGAGCAGTACAGACTGAGACCAGAGAAATCAATCAGTTCTCTCAGTGTAGTTCATGCAGTGCAGTTTTGTTCAGCTTAGCGTGGTAGTGTATTCTGCTCAGTTGATACAATTCATGTACTTCAGTGCATGTTCTCTATAACAGATGAAGCCAGACAACAAGAAGGAGCCAGAATATTAGAAAAAAAGATAGCAGAGTTAGTTTGAGGCCAAGCAGAGCAATTCAGTGAGAAGCTGAGAGAATGTTGGTCGAATCAGTCAGTGTGGAATATTAGATTGTGTGGAGGCTAGAAACTTCAAGGCCTAGGTTTAAGGTCTGTTAGAACAGAGATAGAAACATTCTGAGCTCAGCCAAAAAAGCTTCTCATCATTTCATGTGAAGAAATAAAAGCTCTATTTACATGTGGAGTCCAACATGATTGAAGGAGGAAACCAACTTACATGGCAGAAAGCAGAGAACTTTTGACAAAAAGGTCCCAGAGTACAGGAGTCATGTCCGAAAGATACAGAGGAGAAATTTACCTGGGATGACACCCAGAGGAAACATCAGTTTGGCTGGTAACCCCAAAAGACTTGGGGAACCCCAGAACAGCCTATGCATCTGAGACAACAAATCACAAAATAAAAGTTCCATTACATTTTCTTTCCCCCAACCTGTCCCCTGTATCCTTCCTTACTCTCCCTCAAATCCATGTCCTTTTGTTTTAAAGTTCAGTAAATGCATGTATGTATTTGTGTATACCTATATATAACCTGTTGAGTTCATAAGTTAGCTGTGTAACTGTTTCAGGTGTGCCTACATGTCACTAGATTTCAATTAGAAGAATAAGTTACAATTGAATGAAAGTTCAAATACAATGAAAGTGTCTTAAACTCAAGTATTCCATTTACATCTTTATAAAATTCAAGCCTTCGGTGCTTAGAATAAAGATCATCATGCACAGATTCCCCAAAGATTCGCTAACACTAACTTTATGCCTGTTTCTTTTACTTAGAAGAATCTGGAAACACACACACACACACACACACATACACACACAGGAACACATATATGAAGAGATAAAGAGAGAGAGGGAGGGAAAGAGAGAGAGAGAGAGAGAGAGAGAGACAGAGAGAGAGAGAGAGAGAGAGAGAGAGAGAGAGAGAGAAGAGAGAGAGATCTTCTGACACCTTTGAATAATAAAGACAGCAAAACAGTGATGTTAGGTTTCATTATTATCCAGTCTACTGTACAACTGAACTAGAGCTCATACAGAAGTGTATAAATAAGGATTTGCCCATAAAATAGAATAAATGAATAAATGACAAACCCTTTTGAAAAATGTAAATTATCTCAAAAGTAAAGTAGATAAAATAAGTATTATAATACATTTTAGCAGTTATTGTAATTTAAATGGGTATTTCTGAAATTATAATATTTGACAATTTGATTTGATAAAACATTTCAAATATAAATGAATTATTCATGTTCTATTTCATATAGAACAAAATACAATTATGCTAGCTTTAGAAATAAATGAATTATATTGATGACATTATCTTGTCAAACATTTATGAATTGAAACTGGATCACTTAAAAAGTTGAATGTTATGAAAAATACTCCACTTTGAAAATTTAGCATACAACATAGCAGCTAAAGTAAATGAAAATTGCGTATTTCATATTTTTATGTTAGATGTATTCCAAATTAGAAATAGAAGGTTTTCAATAAAACCAGGCTTGTTACAGTGAATGAACAAAAATATCTTATTGTTTCACTATGGATTGTTAATGGTAGATTTCAAGGCCAGCCACACACTAAGGAGTATAGAATTTAGAGAATATTGAAGTCAATAAATATATTAGAGAAGAGCAAACACAAATATAAAAATGTTATGATTTTATGAGTATTAAATATATTATTATAAATGAAATAATATAACATTTAAAATATATTAATAAATACATAATATTTGACACTAAATTATTTTCTGGATGTTATCTTCTAAGTGTGTATCAGCAAAATGATCTGAATATACTCCAGCCACAGGACTTTCACAGACAAAAAATTGTGCTTAAGATTATGAAAGAAAAGCATGCAATTATTTTTTCTTTGAAATATGCTTAGTGTGGCTTACAGAAAAAATACAGACAAATATAGTTAATAAAAACTATAGCTTAAGGGACAGAATATCATAAAAAATCAAAATAAAGAAATAGTTTAAATTAGTCTGGACATAACTCTTATGATAAAATTTGTAAAGAAGAGGAATATTCAGATAGTTCTTTAGCTTGTCTCCAATTGCCTGGCAAGTTGAGTCCATGTAAACCACTGGATAGCATACTACTACCAACTCCTCCTAGCTATTCTCCTATTTCCACAGGAACTTCATGAAATATTCATGTACACACACACACACACACACACACACACACACACACAAAGTGAGAATGAGAGAGGGAGAGAAAGAGAAAGAGAGAATAATAGGTAGATATTAGAAGGCATATACATTTTTAAATGTTCATGTGTCTACCCACTGAGATGGAAAGGTGTGGATTTGGACAGATGTGTGGATTTGGATGTGTGGTGAAGTATTATCTGGGTGGGTCAGGAAATGTGGAGGATTTAGAAGAAGTTCTGGGAGCAGAATCCATGTTTAGAATATGTAAAGGAAATTTTCAGAGTGTCTGGCTTTATGTGGAGGTCCTTGATCCATTTGGATTTGAGCTTAGTACAAGGAGACAAGGATGGATCAATTTGCATTCTTCTGCATGCTGACCTCCAGTTGAACCAGCACCATTTGTTGAAAAGGCTATCTTTTTTCCATTGGATATTTTCAGCTCCTTTGTCGAGGATCAAGTGGCCATAGGTGTGTGAGTTCATTTCTGGATCTTCAATCCTGTTCCATTGATATGCCTACCGGTCACTGTACCAATACCATGCAGTTTTTAACACTATTGCTCTGTAGTATTGCTTGAAATCAGGGATACTGATTCCCCCAGAATTTCTTTTGTTGCTGAGAATAGTTTTAGCTATCCTGGGTTTTTTGTTATTCCAGATGAATTTGAGAATTGCTCTTTCTAACTCTGTGAAGAATTGAGTTGGGATTTTGATGGGTATTGCATTGAATCTGTATATTGCTTTTGGCAAAATGGCCATTTTAACTAATTGATCCTGCTGATCCATGAGCATGGAAGGTTTTCCCATTTTTTTGAGGTCTTCTTCCATTTCCTTCTTCAGAGTCTTGAAGTTCTTGTCATACAGACCTTTCACATATTTGGTAAGAGTCACCACAAGGTACTTTATACTGTGTGTGGCTATTGTGAAGGGGGTCATTTCCCTAATTTCTTTTTCAGCCCGCTTATCCTTTGAGTATAGGAAGGCCACTGATTTGCTTGAGTTGATTTTATAACCTGCTACTTTGCTGAAGTTGTTTATCAGCTGTAGGAGTTCTCTAGTGGAGTTTTTTGGGGTCACTTAGGTAGACTATCATGTCATCTGCAAATAATGATAATTTGACTTCTTCCTTTCCAATTTGTATCCCTTTGACCTCCTTATGTTGTCTAATTGCCTGAGCTAATACCTCAAGTACAATATTGAAAAGATAAGGAGAAAGGGGGGCAGCCCTGTCTAGTCCCTGATTTTAGTGGGATTGCTTCAAGTTTCTCTCCATTTAGTTTGATACTGGCTACCGGTTTGCTGTATATTGCTTTAACGATGTTTAGGTATGGGCCTTGAATTCCTGTTATCTAGCAACATGGTTTCTCTGGTGAAATGCAGACATGCCTTTAATCCCAGGAGGAGACAGAGACCATTGTTTCTCTGCATTCAAGTCCAGTTTGATACAGAGCAAATTTCAATTACAGAAAAGCTTAGATCCAGGTTTCGTTGTACACACCTTTAATCCCAGGACTCAGGAATCAGTAGAGTTCAGTTAAGTCAGAAGAAAGCAATAAGATTAAAAAAGGTTGACAGAGTTAGTTTGAGGACAAGCAGAGTAATTCAGTCAGTACCTGAGAGATGTTAGTCTGAATCAGACATCTTTCTGAGGAGTTTGAGCCAGAACAGCTGAGTTGAGCCAGACAGTCAGAGTTCAGAAAGGGCTAGAAAGAATAACCTTATTCAGTAGTAAGCCTCTGAAACAATAATTTATATTTGGAGTATAAAAGATCTTTTCACAATACTAAATAGCATTAAATAATACTCTACAAATTATGTAAAATGGTTCTTTTTTCAAATTGTATACTTTTAAAATCTTCAACCATCAAAGTTCTATTAGTATTTTAAAGTACACAATGACATAGTTCTTTTCTTCTAAACATGTCTTTTCTTGAGCTTCAATTATTTAGGGTAAATTAGGGTGCAAGAGAGTAAAAGCTATCCATTTCCAGGTGAAGCTGAGCCTTCTGTCAACCTAAGACTGTGGTAAATGCTGCAGCAAGAGAAAAACACAAGGTTACCATCTGTCCAAATGACAGGCTGTACACCCATTAGGTTGCTTTACCAAGTGGCTTTCTCCTTCCCCTTATTATTCCTCCATGTTCATGCCTTTGGATTTCATTCCCCACCCGTTGACTCTGAAACTCCATTCACAATGGAGAGTGTGTTTTCAGTGAGGAAACATAATCTGGTATCAAAGGATATAATGTTTTCGTTAAACCTGATTTTAAAATAAAATTTCTTTTTAAAAAATCTATTTATTCTCATTGATGCCTGGCAAGGCCATCCTCTGCTCCATACGTAGCTGGAGCCATGGGTCCCTCCATGTGTACTCTTTGCTTGGTGGTTTAGTCCCTGGAGCACTGGAGGAGGGGGGTCCTGTTTGGTTGACACTGTTGTTCTTCTTAAGGGGTTGCAAACCCTTCACTTTCTTCAGTCCTTTCTCTAACTCCTCCATTGTCCTATGAAGGATTGATGCCCCAATGCAGACTGCAGACGAATGGGTGGGGGAGGAGGTAGGAGTGGGTGGTGGGTGCTGGAGCACTCTTAAAAATGCAGGGGAACAAGGTTAATATCCACTTATTAGTGAGTGCATACCATGATTCACCTTTTGAGTCAGGGTTACCTCACTTAGTATGATGTTTTCTAGCTCCATCCATTTGCCTAAGAATTTTAAGCAGTATTCCGCAAAATCAGAACGGGGAAGTGGGAAGGGGTGGGTGGGAGGACAGGGGGAGAGAAGGGGGCTTGCGGGACTTTTGGGGAGTGGGGGTGTAGAAAAGGGGAAATCATTTGAAATGTAAATAAAAAATATATCGAATAAAAAAATATGCTCCATAGAGCAGTCCACAGGGGAAAAAAAATGCAGGGGAAGAGGAATGGGATAGGGGGTTTCCAGGTGAGAAACTCTGAAAGGGGATAACATTTTGAAATGTAAATAAAGAAAATATCCAATAAAATTAATTGATTAAATAAATTAAAAATAAAAAGGATGATTATCTCTAAAAAAATTTATTTTCAACAACAAATAGCATATAAAAGATCATATTACTAAATTGATCAGTACCTTGGAAAAAATTGACTAAAGACATAAATACACAGTTTTAAAAAATAATTTGGTATGTAATGAATGCACATATAATTTTTTAGTATGCTGGAATGCAGATTAAAGATGTTGAATCATTGATAACTTAACATCAATGTGATATTTCCTTATATAAGTTCATCTATAGCAATAAATATGGACATGTGGACCTAAATAGTGTTTAAAGTTTGGGGAATTTTTAATACACTTTAAAACATATTTATGTACTATATTTGAATGAATGTGAGTGCCAACAGTGCATGTGTGTAGTTCAGAGGATATTCATGTGGAATCAATTCTTTATTTTTTTATTTGCATAACAGAGATTGGACTAGGTTTCTAGGCTTTCGTAGAAAGCATCTTTTTACAGCAAGACACTGTACTCGATGTATTTTATTGTAAGCCTGAGTCTGGGAGTGTGTGTGTGTGTGTGTGTGTGTGTGTGTGCATGTGTGTGTGTGTGCATGAAAATGTGTATGATTGGGTTTGTGTGGGGAGGGGAGTTAGTATGTGTGTTTAGTGTGTGTGTATGTCAGTGTTTGTGTAGTTTATGTGATTGTGTATGTGTGAATATATGTGTGTAGGTATGTATGTATGAGTATATAAGTGTGACTGTGTGAAAGAATGTGTGTGAATGTGTGATTGAGTTTGTATGTATGTGTGTAAATCTGTATGTGTGTGTAGGTATGTTTACAGGTGAGTGTATGTGTGTGAATGTATGTGTATATTTCAGTATTCATTTCTATGTAAGTGTATGTATGCATTTATCTTTCTGGGTATATTCCCATGTGTCCTTATGATTGTTCTTTTGTCCTCAGATTCTATCTGGCACCCATAGGTATCTTAGATGTAGAGTTCCAGATTTTATTAGAAAGGCAGATTGTAAATTAAATATTCAGAATGCAAGCTAGTATTAAAGATGGCATAGCACACATTTTTAACCACTGAGCTTCATCTTCTTGATTTAAGTAAATACCTACAATGTTATGAGTGGCCAATTAGAACATTATAACGTACTTCAAATGATATGGAAGTAAAGGAAAACAATGGAAAATTAAAGGTATAGAAGTCATTTGAAATGGTCATGTGAATCTATATTTCCTAAGTAAATAAGTATTTATATGAATGATAAATGTAATATTTAATACTGTCCCAGTTTTAATATTACATGACATGAGGAAATAAATAAGTATAATAACTTTAGTATCCTTAATAGTAGCTATGTAGAGACAAACTAAAGTGTTTCAAAGCTACATATTATGCATTTGACTTCATTTGTATATTTTAATACTTATTGATTCCTTTATCACGTCACAAAATTTTAGTATTTTATCTTGTAGATGCTTTTATATTGTACCATTCTTGGTGTAAATGGATAGCAGCATGATTACATATAATGTGCTTTTTCTTTTATCATGTCATTAGGTAGTACAGAATGTATCAAAGGCGTATATAACCCTTTCCCTTTTTACTCTCCAGCTCTTTGTCTATATAATCTGGCTTCTGGATCAAGGCTTTGTGGGAATCCTGTGTGTGCATTCTGTGGATTACTATATCTTGTACCTTCTCTTGAGTTCCTTTTTTTTCCCAACTCATTATTTTTTTTCCTATTATGATGTATTGCTTTTTGTTTTCTTAGATTATACTATATTTTATTATTATCACTGATAATCCTCTTTGTTTTCTAATGAGGGACAGAAAGGGGGTAGATCCAGATGAGATGGGCAGTGGTGAAGAAATGTACACCCACCAGTCAGAATGGCTAAGATTAAAAACTCAGGAGACAGCAGGTGTTGGTGAGGATGTGGAGAAAGAGGAACACTCCTCCACTGCTGGTGGGATTGCAAGTTGGTACAACCATTCTGGAAATCAGTCTGGTGGTTCCTCAGAAAATTTGGCATGACACTTCCGGAGGACCCTGCTATATCACTTCTGGGAATACCCAGAGGATTCCCCGGCATCCAATAAAGACACATGCTCCACTATGTTCATAGCAGCCTTATGTATAACGGCCAGAAGCTAGAAAGAACTCAGATGACCCTCAATGGAGGAATAGATACAGAAAATGTGGTATATTTACAGAATGGAATACTACTCAGTAATTAGAAACAACGAATTAATGAAATTCTTAGGCAAATGTTTGGATCTGGAAAATATTATCCTAAGAAAGGTAACATAGTCACAAAAGAACACACATGGAATGCAGTCACTGATAAGTGGATATTAGCCTAGATGCTATGAATACTCAAGAGGCAACTCACATATCAAATCATTCCCAAGAAGAAGGAAGGAGAGGGCCCTGGTCCTAGAAAGGCTTGATGCAGCATTGTAGGGGAGTACCAGGACAGAGAAGTGGGAGAGGGTTGATTGGGGAAGAGGCAGAGGTAACAGGGCTTATGGGACTTATGGGGAGGGGGGAACCGTGAAAGAGAAAATCATTTGGAATGTAAACAAAGAATATAGGGGGAAAAAAGAACCGTAATCAGGATTTGTTGCTTTAAAAAATCTATTTTCAATTAAGAGAAAAAAAGAATACTAACAGTGATCACATTACTAATTAAATATTCTGTATTGTGCAATATATTGTATGTATAAAAGTGAAAAGTATTTAAAAGTGAAAAGAAAAATGTCAAGTGTGTTTTTGAAATAGTGTATTTTTTGTTTTGTTTTTCTGGTGATAGGTGAAACACATAAAGGAATGATAATGAACACTTTAAAGAAAAGGAAAACTCTTGGAAAAGGTTGGTTCAGAGTTACTATAAAGTAAAATTTATGAATATTTGAAGACATAACACTTACGAATGATGGCACTAATCTTTTAAACAGAGCAGTAATGTGATGAGAAATATATTCATGAATAGATCAGCACATAAGATATGTTATTAAGTTCCCCAAAGAAAAAAATGTATTACATAGACTAATTCCCACATATCACCGACACAGTTCTTTCTCTAATATGTAAATTATTCGTCAATAGTTTGCTTCTTTCCTTTTCAGTACAGTCATTAACGCTATAAAATTTTAAAATGATAATGAAGCAAGAATTGTTGGCCCAACACATTATTTTCATTCTGTTGCACAAAGGCAAACTGAATGTTAGATAATTTCAATAGTTCTTTTATTTCCTTTTCCTCTCATACTTTATCTCTAAGTTTTTCTTTCCATAATATTTACAGATATATGCACAAATGAATAATTATGAATATATGTAAATGACATTTTCAGTTGTTCTTCATTACATGAAGTCATATAAGTACATGAAGTCAAATATTTATTAGCATATCTGATATTGTATTCAATTAATCTTTGCTGAACATAGTACACTGCCCAATGACTAAGCAAAATATACAATAGACATTTTTTTTATTGAATGGTTTATTTGTTAGTTTACTAAGAGCAGTTCTGTGTGTGGAGGATTGCACGGACCCCAGTAGAAGTCTAGCGACAACTTGTAGGTGTCAGTTCTCTCCTTCCAACAGGTTCCAACACTGTGGGTTCCATGAATCTGACTCATTTCATTGGATTTAGAGAAAGCAGCTTTATCCAGGAGCACTTTCTGTCCCTGTTATATTTTATGTTGCTACAGGACGTTAAATAGTCCATTTTATCTCACAGTTTTGTCACTGCCTAGCACCCTCAGAGAATTGAAATTGGGAAATATTCTCTCTCTCTCTCTCTCTCTCTCTCTCTCTCTCTCTCTCTCTCTCTCTCTCTCTCTCTCTCTCTCTCTCTCTCTTCACTTTCCCTCTATCTCTTTCTCTGTTTGTGTACCTTTCTCTCCTTTCTCTCCTTCCTTCTCTCCCTCCCTCACTTGCTTTGTTTCTTCTGTCTATGTGTGAGTGCTGGTATGAGTGTGAGTCTATGGACTTGCACACATACTAGAGCACACATACTTTAGCAGCAAGTTCTCTCCAGAGCACAAACTCATACATTTGCATGAGAATGGAAACTCAACCTCACTGTCTTCACTCTCCTTCATGTTAAACTGCAATTAATGTCTGTGCAATATACAAAACACCAAATCAGGTACATTATCTTTTATCCCCTATCATATCTGCTCACTGTGTGCTATTTTGGTTTAACAGAGCTGATTTTATTTCTTCTTCAGTGATAACTACGTTATTTATAATTTGGCAGATAGCCCTTGTAAAGAGCAGAGTAAATCTCAAGAAAAGGTTTAAATATGCTCCTTTCTCCCACAACAGCAAATATTAATCTGTTACAGAACACTGACTATGTGACTTTGAAGTTTAATGCTTTTGTCTAATAGAATAACATTTTGATTTGCTGTGTAATAGCTGTGGACCTTCACATAACATTTAATTTCCCATTTTATAACAGCAGTGAATTCAAACTGTCATTGTCAAACTGTAAGCTCATTGGACATGCTTTTTCTTCTTTTCTACCTGTACTGAACTCAGTGCATGAGCAGTGACAATAACAACTCCAAGGGCAAGTTTGAGAGAGAGAGAGAGTTGTCTTGTTAACCAGAATTTGAGTTTTGGTATTGTGTGAAAATCAACACCTTCTAGCTTTAATATGAAGACTTCACATAAATCATTGGAAACGAGAAAAGTAATAAAGTATGAGTTAAATGCTCAATTAAATCTGGCATGGCTCCATAATGAAAAGTAGTTCAGGAGATGGACAGGCTGTTATTATATGGGTCACCTGGTTAGCCTGAGCTTGCTCGCTTCTCCGTGGATAGGAAGCAAACCATCACAGCAAAATGACAGACCTAATAGAAGATTTTTCCATGAATAATTTCCCTCAAGATTAGGGACAAAATTAATGTTGAATTTTCAAATAATTACTTTAAACTAATTAAAAAATAAAAAAAGGAAAGGCAATGAAAGAAAGCGTTCAATGTATTAAATGAAAACAACTAATCATTGGCTAAATTTTCAGAGTAAACAATTCCTGAATACAAATTGAACTTGGTATTCCCAGTTTGTTCTCAGTACAAAGTCAAAGTGTCATATCATATCAAGTGAATAATAAGACTCCACAGTTCATTAAAGCATAAATTCATTTCTTTGCTTCTCTCATGGTAACATGTTTGCATTTTTGCCCTGAGGACAGACACTAACACGAACATTTATCTGTAATTAAAGATTCACAGTCCATTAACAATATAGTTCCAATTGCCAGTTAATGCAAAGGAATGAGATAGTTTAAAAATTATTTTCCTCTCCATGTGAAATTTATGCTCCCTTGGTTCAGGTTTCTTCCATTTCCTTTGCAGAAGGATGTCTATGGAAGAAATTCTCCTCAATAACATAACATTCTTTTTTTTTTCAAATAAAAAGTTCAAGAGTCTGAATTTTTAAAAGGTTTCATGCATAAAAGACAGAGAAAATGGAGGCTAATTCTGTTTGTCTGTCAATGTTCTAATGAGTTTCTGCCAGAACAAGTGGTGTTGAAAAATCTGAAGTGATAAATTCAAATCTATCATCCTCAGAATATAGTTAGAAATATTTTGTATTGGTTATTTTATTTGTTTACATTTGAAATATTTTACCTCTTCCTGGTTTCTCCTCTGCAAGCCCCTATCCCATCTTCTCTGGCCCTGCCTCTATGAGGGTGCTCGCTACCCACCCAATCACTCCTACCCCCCCACTGTGGCATTACCTTACACTGGAGCTTAGAGCCTTCAGGACCTCCCCTCCCATTATAAGGCTATCCTCTGCTACATATGTGGATAGAGCCATGGGTCTTTCTATGTGTATTCTTTGGTTTTTGGTTTAGTCCCTGAGAGTTCAGGGTTGTCCAGTTAGTTGATATTGTTGTTCTTGCTATAAGGTTGTAAATCTTTTCTGTTCCTTCAGTCCTTCTACTAACTCTCCCCTTGGGATCCCTATACTCAATCCAATGGTTGGCTGTGAGCATCCTCATCTGTATTGGTAAGGCTCTGGTAGATCCTCTTGGGAAAACCCTATGCTAGGCTCCTGTCATCAAGCACTTCTTGGCATCTGTAATGTCTGGGTTTGGTGGCTGCTAATGGGATGGATCCCTAGGTGGCCCAGTCTCTTGATGGCCTTTCCTTCAGTCTCTGTTCCACTCTTAGTACCTGTATTTTCTTTTGACAGGAATAACTCTCAGTTAAAATTTTTGAGATGCATGGGTGGCCCCATCACTCAACCAGGAGCTGTACCTATCCACTAGATATAGCCTCTAAAGGTTCTAGCTCCCCTTTGTTGGGTATTCTAGCTATCCCAGGTTTGCCCTGGGAACCTCTTGCTTCCCTGGCATCTGGGATTTTCTAGTGTCTACTTCCAGTTCCCCAACCCCCATTGATACACACCTCCATTCAATTTCCTGACCCTCTGTGCTTCTTCCCAGTCTACTCCCACAACCTGATCCTGGCCCCCTTTTTTCCTCTCCTTCTCCTCTGCCTCCCATGTCCCTCCATCTCTCTACCTCCCCACTGATTAATTTGTTCCTCCTAAGTATTACTGAAGCATCCACACTCTGGTTTTCCTTCTTCTTTAGCTTCATATCGTCTGTGAGTTGTATCATGTGTATTCAAAAGGTCTTTCATAAATAGACAAACTTTAATTTGACCTGCTATGTAGGAGAAGCAAATAACTTTAAATATTTGGTAAATATATGAGATCTAGTCCTCCTGGTATATTGAGTTTAATAAGCTATTATTTTAAGTGTATTGTACCCTGTTAGTTGTAGGGGCAAAATACAAATAATCGCAAGCAAAATGCTATACAAAAACAATTCAATTTCAAAGAAACACTTTGCAAATATTTTAGAAAAGAAGGACTTGCTTTGGATACAGGGCTTCATTGTCAAAAGAACATTCAGGTTTATAGAGAATATGAGTTCTTTGCTCAGTATCACCAAACTGCTTGTTTTCCAGCTCTCAGTAACTCCAGCAGATACAATGCCTGCTTCAGTCTCCTCAGGCAACTGATTGTGTGTGTGTGTGTATGTGTGTGTGTGTGTGTAAATAAACCTGTATATATTCATGAATAAAAATATTGGTAAAAGACATTTGTGGTTTAACATATCATTTTAAAACAGCTGAAAGTATAAAGCACTGATTTGATCAATGAACCCGGAAAATTACATATTGGATATATGCTCTGTTTAAATATCAACAATATTTTTACAAAATGAAATATGTATGTTTAAAATATTTAGCTTGTATATTTTTCACACTTTGGAGAATACAAGCAAAAATTCCCTATTGTATTTTTTAGTGATTATTTGTCTTTGTAATTGATACTGTATGTAGTAAAAAATATAAATGAATGAGTAGTTATCTGAATAATGTGAATTTTAAGAAAACTCTTTTAGTCCCTTTAAAATGTTTTCTCAAATCACAGGTCACTCAGCTTGCATTTCCATCTGACTGATTTTAGAGAATCCTCCAGAGTACTATATATAGGTAAAATGAGCATGAAGCTTGAAAACTGAAATCACAAATGATGAAGTTCATGCTTGCCTCCGATACTTATACCAGTCAGAATGTACAAGATCAACAACCACAATAACATATGAGAAAACATACTAATGAGATTGTAGAATAAGGAGAATAAAGTACATATTCACTATGGGATTTCTATACTGATACTGCCACTCTGGAAATCAGTGTGGAGAACTTTCCAAAATTCAAAAATATGTCCACCATATATTCCACCTATACAAACCCTTCACAAACCTAATGCCCATAGGATTTGATATCTTGCTTTACAATTATTTGTTGAGTCATATTCATTTCTACCTTATTCACAATATCTAGGAATGAGATATAATTTTAAGTGTCTTTCAATTAGTGAGTGAAAATATGGAACATAGGCACACTGGAATTCATGTTTGTAAAGAAAAATGAAGTGATGGAATTGGTAGTAAAACAGACAAAGCTAGTATATATTATTCTGTTAGGCAACCGTAGTGGTAAATGTTTAACCCAGGTTGTGGCAGTATTAGTTAAGGTATGGCCTTGTAGTGAGGAAGTGTGTCAGTACAGGAGTGGACTCCTTTGCTTAGGCTCTCCTCAGTGTGGAATGAGATCCTGCTGGCTGCTTGTAGAAGACAGTCTTCTCCTAGCTGCCATTAGATCAAGATGTGGAATTCTCAGCTCCTTCTGTGTGTATTTGGTTGTGCTCCCCACCATTAAGATAATAGACTGAGGTACAAGAAGAAAGGAGGAGTGGCCCCTGGTTCCGGAAAGACTCAGTGAAACAGTATTCAGCAAAACCAGAACGGGGAAGTGGGAAGGGGTGGGTGGGAGGACAGGGGAAGAGAAGGGGGCTTGCGGGACTTTCGGGGAGTGGGGGGCTAGAAAAGGGGAAATCATTTGAAATGTAAATAAATTATATCGAATAATAAAAAAAAGATATATTTCCTTTGATTTAGGAGAATAAATACAAGATAATAAAAAAAAAGATAATAGACTGAACTTCTGAAACTGTAAATCACCACCAATTAAATGTTTTCCTTATAAGAGTTGTCTTAGGCAGTGTATCTCTTCACAGCAATGAAACCTTAACTAAGACAGATATTTATACTTTAACATCAAGTTCTTTAAAATAAATTGTGAAAATATCAATGGTATCATATTTAAGTTTGTGATACTAAAAGAATGCTTCCCAAGGAACATTGACCTATTCTAAATTCACACTTAATTTGTCATTATACAAGGGATAGTTATATCAGGTTAGGTGACCTGGTTATTGTTTTATTTTGGACATAAATATATGATTAGCATCATTTACAAGGGGTGGATTGCGATATCTATTCCTGGTTTTCAACTTGACTATATCTGGAATGATCCTCAATCCAGAAATGGAGGACACACCTGTGACACCTGTGTCTTAAAGCTAGAAGACAAAAATTTTGGACACATACCTTGAGGCTGGAGGGCACATATAACTTTAATCAAGATATTGAGGCACATCTTTCATCTTGGCCATACCTTCTGCTGGAGTTCTACATAAGAGCAATGGCAGAAAGAAGAGTTTGTTCTTCTTTGTTTGCTTGTGCTTACTTGACAGCACATCTGTTAAAGCCTGATTCTTCAGGATTCCAGCTTCTATAGAAGACCAGCTGAAATACCGAGCCTCCTGGGCCTGAGCAACTATATGTTCTTGGCCGTTGTTGGTTTACTTTGAGTGTAGCTTGTAAGCTATTCCAATAAATTTACACACACACACACACACACACACAAACAAACACACATACACACAGGTGCTTGCGCATATGTGTATATAGATATATGAATGTATAAATATATACATATATAGGTATTTAAGTATATACACGCACATATATATGCATATATATATATATTTACATTCTGTGACTCTCTAGAACCCAGACTACTACAGTAGCCTAGACATGTAAAACAAATGCTATATGTTCTCTTTTATTCTTGGTTCTTAGTTCCAAATCTGTATGTGTTAGTATACAACTCTGAGTTACCAAAAAATGCACAATAGTGAAAATGGACCAAGCTGGGAAATGGGCTCTAGGACATAGAAGGGCAGGACGTAAATACTGTGAATGGAGAAAAGCAATATGGGAAATAATTTAAGTAGGAATTGGAGAGTGATAAGTAACAATGGAAACACTTGCAAATCATTATTTTATATTTAGCAAATTACATATAACTGCATCTACCAATTAATTTAGTGCTCCTCCAAAGACCAATGGATTTTTCTAACAAAATTCCAGTACTAGGCATGAGTAAAAAACCTTGAGAGTTGTAGGACAGGGTAGTCTGAGAAACTTACAAAACAAAGATACCTCCATTGCTTTTCAAATATTTGCTTTCCATAATTTAAACTAAAGTTTCTTTTAACGCAGTTACTATGAACTCTAATCTGAGGACTTCGAAGCATTGAACAGGAATTGATCTAGAAATTTCATCTTAGAGAGATGTCTCTATTAATATCATAGTGTGATATGCAAGGTGCCAAGGGAGAATAGAAATCAGTAGTCCTATTCAGCTGTAACATCTATGAACCAGTACTTGTGGGCTGGTAAGAAATAGAATAGAAAAAGAATACAACTTGTGGTTGTAGCTCAATAACAGGCAGTAGTCTAACTGAATTCAAATCCCATTCAGAAGGAGTGGCATCATGATTGGTACTGTCCACCTAGCCAGCTACTCACGAATGATGATGTATATGCCCAAAAAAGAGCCCACTGCCCCACTGTTTACTTGTTAAACTGGCATAACACCCCTACTTTAACTCTAAGTACTTACTTTTAGACCCAAAGATATCACAATTCAACAATTAAATTTATTTTTGTACCAAAAGACAATTAAAGCTATATGTATAGCTATACAAAACTATGCCATACAACACTTGCCTGGTATGATCAATGCCAGGTGAGAAGTCTACAACAAAACTTCTTCATCTGAGGCTCAGAGTGTATATGGAAGTGTGGACAGGAAAGTTGTGAAGAGCCACGGGACCGTGAAGTTTTTACTACAGGTTGGTTCTTCTAGTTACAAGCAGGAGCTACATCCATGAAATCTTAACAAGGCTGGGTAGCTCAGCTATGAAGAGTTCAATAATAGACATCTGCATATAAGTGAGAGAAATCTCACAGGTCTATGCTCCCAGATGAAGAACAACAAATAATCAACAACTGAGAGGATTATTCTTCCTCAGAGTTGAATTTCCTGATTAGTTAACTGATAGAAAATGGTTAGCCTCAGAAGTATGAATATGCAGGTTGAAAGGGGTCTATAGGTTGTATTTATATATTTGCTTATATGTCTATGTAACAACAATGTTAAAATAACAGAAGGCAACAAGAATTTTGGAGATATCTGGAAAGAGTAATTGAAAAGAGATGGGAAATAATATAATCATAATTCAACTAAATGTTTTTTAAAATTAAATTGAAGTTAAAAATAACGAAAAATGAGATTAAAGTTTTTTTTAGCAATAATTATGGTTTTTGCTTTCTTTAAAATATTTTATTTGGAAATTCAGACGATGCCACAATTTTTATTTTTAATATTTAAAACCATTAAGTGATTTATCTAAAAAGATGTGCTTCCAAGGGGAAGCATGGTGGGTTATCCGTGGTGAGGCTTCAGTGTGATGATATTGAGTTGAGTAACTCACTCCCAGAGAATCACAGACTTAAGCTTCTTTGTTTATAGACTTTAACTATTGTCTCGCTATTTAGAATTTGTGAGGACATACAGTGGAAGAAGTTAGAAGTGTCCTGGTACACTATCTTTTGTTTTTTATTCTATACATTCTTTATTTACATTTCAAGTGATTTTCCCTTTCCTAGATACCCCCTCCCTGAAAGTCCCATAAGCCCTCTACCCTCCCCCTCTTCCCCAATCTAACCCTTCCCACTTCCCTGTTCTGGTATTCCCCTACACTGCTGCACTGACCTTTTCCAGGACCATGGGCCACTCCTTTCTTCTTTTTGGGCACCATTTGATATATACATTGTGTCTTGGGTATTCCAAACTTCTAGGCTAATATCCATTTATCAGTGAGTGCATACCATGAGTGTTCTTTTGAGACTGGGTTACCTAGCTTAGGAAGATGTTCTCTAGTTCCATCCATTTGTCTAAGAATTTCATGAATTCATTGTTTCTAATGGCTGAATAGTACTCCACTGTGTATTTATACCACATTTTCTGTATCCATGCCTCCGCTGAGGGACATCTGGGTTCTTTCCAGCTTCTGGCTGTTATAAATAGGGCTGCTATGAACATAGTGGAGCATGTATCCTTATTACATGCTGGGGAATTCTCTGGGTATATGCCCAGGAGTGGTATAGTGGGATCCTCTGGAAGTATCATTCCCAGTTTTCTGAGGAACCGCTAGACTGACTTCCAGAGTGGTAGTACCAGTTTGCAACCCCATCAGCAGTGGAGAAGTGTTCCTCTTTCTCCACATCCTCGCCAGCACTTGTTTTCTCCTGACTTTTTGATCTTCGCTATTCTGACTGATATGTGGTGAAATCTCAGAGTTGTTTTGATTTGAACTTTCCTGATGACTAAGGATTGTTTTGATTTGCACTTTCCTGATGACTAAGGATGTTAAACATTTCTTTAGGTGCTTCACAGCCATTCGATATTCTGCTAAACAAAATTCTTTGTTTAGATCTGTACCCCATTTTTTAAGGGGGATATTTGGCTCTCTGGAGTCTACCTTGTTGAGTTCTTTGTATATCTTGGATATAATATCCTGATACACTATCTTTAACAAGCAAACTTTAAGGATTCTGTCTGTCCAATTTACCATCCACAAAGGTGGTAAATAGATGCTGGTCATATCCTTGACTCTGCAGCAGACCCAGGATATTCTCAAAGGGTATGGTATTGAGAAGAGATTGGTTCCTCAAGGAAAAAAAGAGTGATTTTTCTGAGTTAGAATTGAGTGTCTAAATCTAGTTTTTGATAGTCATACTTGCAGTATGAAAACTAAAGTGGTTTTACTGTGAAGTTAATCTGAGCTTTATTCCCCAAAGTTCCACTGAAAGTGTCCTGCAGATGTTTCAGAGGCACAGCCTAGATACACATGCATTCCCTACAAATAGCAGATGTACTTATTCTCATTATATTCAGAAAAAAATATTGAAGGGATTATGATAAAGTAATTGTTTTCATTGATTACATCATAATTTTTATTTTTTACTAATTTTTTTTCATTGAAAATCAGAATTCTAATCACAAATTCTAAGAGATAAGGGTTTTAAAATAAAGGAATGATTCCTGACAATCTAAAAAATACTCTGTGTTATAAGAGGCTTTAAAATGTTGAGTAACTCACAAGTGTAGAGAATTTATTCACAATGAAACTTCCCGAAGTAAAAAAATGAAAGAGGGACAATCATGACTCTATTCTCAGAAAACAAATGTATCTTAATAATTGGCCAGCTGAGAAAACTTTAAGGTTATATTAGTATAAACTATACCTAATACCAAAAGGCAAGGCAAAATCATGGAGATAAAAACTAGGAACGAGATATAGATTATTATTTTAACTTCCCAAAAGGCCAAGAAACTCAGGTCTGTCACAGTGTTTAGATAAAACTTGGTATGAAATATAATAGGAAATGAGACATTATCCAACTTTTGGAAAAATGTGTATTGTATTCCAGAATAAACCGAATAGGAAGCACAAGCTCTTTGTTGAATGAAAAAAAAAAAATATGTAGCAAAAGCCTGGGAGAATATTTCATAAACACCAAGTCTTAACACGTTTAAGCATAAAGAGACATAAAATTATAATAAACTAGGCAATTTTCTCTTAATTGATGAGTCATATCACTTTCTAAAGTTAAAAAGAAATATTTGATATTTTTATACAATTAAAATATTATATTTTGTTCTTATAGATTTATAAGAAATGTTTGTTGATCATATAAAAAAGTAGATCAATTTTTCTGTTTTCTTCAATGCAATCATTTCCCTGAGCACTGTTTATTGAACTGCCTCTTCTTTTATTCACTTGAAATGCCAAAGTTGGATTTTTTATTGTGCAAATAAATTCCATGTTATTTCATTTTTCTATTTATTCATGGCTGAGTCCATATCACAGAAATGATCCATGATTTTCAAATAAGTACTCATAGCACACAGGGTAGCTATTATACATTGAAGACGTTTAAATTATCGAATTACCCTTTATATTTTTTCTATTCTACATACCTCTGCATGAGATAATAAACCGAATCAATATCTGTGAAACTTTAATCTGTACCATTCTGCTCAAAATTTACTCCAAACAATCTACGGCATGTTTTTATCTTTGAAAAGAATGTGCCAACTTTTGCTCTTGCTCTAAAATCTGTCTGAGTATATATTGAAGAGTTTTGGATTAATGGTCTTGGCAGAAAAAAAAAAAGGTCAAGAAAGCCTAGGATTGACTGTGTCAAATAGTTACAAAGCTCTACATTGGAATAAAAGCAAGTGGTCATAGAGACATAAACAATAGTTGGAAAAGAAAATAAGCACCAGGAATTGTGGGAAGCCATCCTGAGTTATTCAGATTTAATGCTTACTCATGGCCCTAAGGTGGTGGCTGCTAAAATATGAAAACAATTAACTAGAGACTTCCCCATGAGCTGTAGGTACGAGAAGAGTGCGAGCTCCTGAGTTCCTGCCCTAACTGCGGAATGTTCCTGCCTGCATTAACTCCTGGTGTCCCCACTTGGATGACCTCCTCGCTTCCTGCTTCCATCGCTTGGGGCTTCTCTGCCCTTTCCTCCTTTGTTCTTGTGTGAAGGTCAATTCCTTCTGTGTAAGCCTTAAAACCCATTCGTCTCCCCAACATTAAATGAGGCCTTCACACAACCCAGATTGACTCTGACTTTGTTAGCGTGCTTGGCCCCCCTTTCTCTTCCCCCCATTTTTGACCCTCAGGTAGTACCTCTCCAGGACCTTGGAATAACTAGACCTGCTGGACGGGACAAGGAATTGTAATGAAGTCAAGTCATGTGCTAAAAGTAATAAAAGTTTATAGAAACGCCTGATGCTAACTGGACTAGAGAGAGCATAGCTTGGCTTCCAACTTTTGAAGGAATTAAGTAAAAGGTTCAGCAGTGAAAGAAATGAAGAAGAAAAGAAAGTTGATGAAAATCTGTTTGAACAGAGGTTTATGTTCTAGCCCCAGCAAGCAGAACTTGGTAGCTTCATCCATGTTGTTCTGCCTTTAGAGTAAAAAAATAAAAGAAAGCATTGGAGAATTTGCCTTTGCAGCTAAGAAAAAATACTTAGGTCAGGCAATTTTCAGAGATGTCCGACATGGAGGACCAGAATGGCCATTGCATGGGGCTGAAGGTGAAGTATAGGTGTTATTGATGATTCCAATGGAGATGCCTAAGTCATGTACTACATGCCAAGGAGAAATAAAGACTAGTTATGGAACTAGCTCACAGAGAGTTCATTACAGTCCATAAAACTGAAAGGAAAGAGATCTGAAAAGCCCTCATGTATCAGAGCTAGAAATAATGAAAGAATTTGAAGAGTGTCCTGATGATTTTTTGCCTTGCTTTGGTCTGGTATTTTTTTTTCTTTTTTACTACTTTCTCTTTTATAATTGCAATGTATGTTTCCATGTTCCAATGTATGTGACATTGTATGTTTGGATTTGCTTGCCTATTTTTTTTTCCTAAAGGCTTACATGTAAGGCATTGCTCTGGAGTTGTTGGACAGTCTTTTTTTTTAATATTTTTATTTTCTATATTCTTTGTTTACATTCCAAATGATTTCCCCTTTCCCGGATGCCCCCTCCCCATATGTCCCATAAACTTTCTTCTCTCCATCCATTCTCCAATCACCCCCCTTCTCTTTTTTCTCTGTCTTTATATTCCCCTCCAATGCTAGATCAATCCTTTCCAGGATCAGGACCTTCTCCATACTTCTTCATGGGAGTCATTTGTTATGCGATTTGTGTCTTGGGTATTCAGGGCTTCTGGGCTAATTAATATCCACTTATCAGAGATTGCATTCCATGTGTATTCTTTTGGGACTGGGTTACCTCACTTAGGATGATATTTTCCAGATCAAACCATTTGACTAACAATTTTGTGAATTCATTGTTTCTAATTGCTGAGTAATATTCCATTGTGTAAATATACCACATTTTCTGTATCCATTCCACTTTTGAGGGGCATCTGGGTTCTTTCCAGCTTCTGGCTATTATAAATAAGGGTGCTATGAACATAATGGAGCATGTGTCTTTATTGCATGCCGGGGAAGCCTTTGGGTATATGCCCAGGAGAGGTATAGCAGGGTCTTCTGGAAGTGTCATGTCCAGTTGGCTCCACTCACATATTTGACTGCTTAGTCACCAGTAATCCAGGGAACTGTATTATCTGAAGGGATTAAAAGGGTTACGGAGTGTGACTTATTGGAGAAACTCTGTCACTGGGGATGTGTAAAAATAACTTTTATTCACCAGATATTGTTGTCATTTCAGTCCCTTATAGCTGAATCAGCTTACCCTTTCTATTAAGTTCTAGTTCTTTTTGACCTTTACCTGACTTGTTCAACTCAGCTGTTCTTGCTCACATCTCTTCTCAATGTTGACTGATTCAGTCTTGATACCCTTCGCTTCTGAATGAATTGCTCTACCTGGCCTTGACCAACTCTATCAATCTAGAATCTAGTTATCTAGTATCATCTGGATTCTTCTCACATTTTGGCTTGATTTAGTCTCTGCCTTCAACTGCCTCTGCTGACCTGCACTAAACTATATAAACTCATGAAGACACTCAACAATACAGCCCTGCATTCACTGCACTGACTTCCAGATGACTGACTTAACACTACTGCACTGAATTCAAATGAATGTACACAACTGACTCAACTATACTCACTAAACTGCCCTGCAATTAGACTTCATCTTCCAACATGCCTCCTTCCTTCTATAAACTAACCTCATTTATTGTTTAGGATGAAAAGTATGTACGAAAGGTGTATTTGTATTCTGGCCAGAGTAGTCATGTTACTGGGTTAAAATTCCTCTATGGGATGAGTTTTGAAATTTCACACACTCATGAGAACTGGGATTCTTTTCTAGCTTATGGATAAGGATATAGTTCATAGTTATTTCTCTAGCACAATACTTACTTGTATCTTAATTTTAGCCATCCTTCTTACAATGATGATAATGACCTAAACTTTTGAAACTGTAAGCAAGCCCCAATCAAATGATTTATTTTATAATAATTGCTTTAGTTATGATATGTCTTCATATCAATAGAACTCTAAGATAGGTCTTGAGAATGGAGCTAAATATATCATTCTCAGTGACCAGTACTCTACCAGAGACAATCCATTGGTTGTAAAAGCCTGTTGAATGCATGTGTTTGATGTTATATTATCTATATTTTAATAATATGCAAATATCTACAAGATAATTAAATATTCCATATGAAATATGAATTGATTATATTTCACCCTTGTTGAGAACAAGAGTTTTGTAAGCCATTATCTCTGTGTTTAAGATACATTTCCTAGGATCCAGAGCACTGAAAATAAATGATTAAATATCATCCTGAGTGAAGTAACTCAGACCCAAAAGAACATGCATGGTATGTACTCACTAATAAGTGAATATTATCCAACCAAAAAAAGTACAGAATACCCAAGATACAGTCCACAGAACTCAAAAATGTCAACAAGCTGAAGTGCCCAAGTAAGGCCCCCCTCAGTGCAAATTGGGAGGGAGAAGAAAGCAACCACAAGTGGGGAGGGAGAGAGGGACCTGTGATGAAAAGTAGACTAGGCAGGGGAGATGGGGGAGAGGGCAAGAGCAGAACCTGATCTGATATTGGGGGAGGGAAAAGGGTTAAAGGCCTGAGAGCCAGCAGAAAGAATGGTAATTTTTGGAAACTTTCTGGAATGCACCAGAGACCTAGGAGGTGACAGACTCACAGGATTAAAAGGGAGAGACCTTAGATAAAATGCCTGACAGTAGAGAGAGTTAACTTATAGAGCCTACTACCTCCAGCTGGTAGAAGACAGGACTTCAAATGAGGAACCGGAGGACCATCACAGAGCTATAAATCTGACCCATAATTGTTCCTCTCTGAAAGAATAACAAAGATAGAAATGGAGAGGACTCTGAGGCAGAGAAGGTCCAGCAACAGGAACAAAGTGGGATCCAGTTCAAGGGGAGGTCCCAAGTCCTAACACTATTACTGTGGCTATGGAGCCCTCACAAAAAAGTGACCTATTTTGATATCACTCCAGAAGAACCAACAAGCAGCTGAAAGACTCAGGTGCAGATATTCACACCCAACCATTAGACAGAAGCAGCTGACCTCTGTTGTTGAATTACAGAAGGCTGAATGAAGCTGAGAGGCAACCCTGTAGGAGGACGAGCAGTCTCAATTTATCTGGACCCCAAGGATTTCTGGAAAACCAATCAGGCAGCATATACCAGCTGATATGAGGCCCCTAGCACACATACAATAGAGGACTTCTGGATCTCTGTTCATTCAGAGATGATGCACCTAACCCTTAAGAGACTGGAGGCTCCAGGGCGTTTAGAGGTCAGGTAGAGTGTGGGGTAGGGACATCCATATGGAGACACATGGAGACAGGGGGAGGAGAGGAGGTATGGGATGTGGAAAAGTCAGAGGGTGGACAGGGGTTGGTGGGGTGTGGAATAAAATATGGAGTTGTAACTACCCACAGTTACATCGAACAGGTTACCAGGAAGGGAAGCTGGGGGATGTATGGAAGGTGGCAAAAAAAGATGATGACGAAGATAACACTTGCTATTCAAGTTCTCAAAGTGTAATGAAGAACTCCAAATTTATAGGCAGGGGAAAACCCTTTCCCCAAAGGCTAGAAACTTCTCAGCAGAACCAGTTCATTTGCTCGTAACATATCTAGTGTTTCGTAGGAAACTGCAGGTCCTTGAAGAACAATGGGCTTCACCTTGGTCTAAGCAGTCCACCCTAGGTAGGGGGTATTATGGCTAACACAGGAGTTCCAGGTCAAAGGCTGAGAGAGGAACTTCTCTTTGGTTGATGTCAAGTTCCTGCCAGGTGGCATGGCACCTCACTAAGGCTCTCTACATGGACTGTATAAAAATAATTAATAAAACAAAGACAAGACTTAAAGACCTCACTGTAGGTGATGGGGTATTAATGGTTTTGAGCCTGGCCATATTCTAAGAGCCTTTGAAATGAACTTCAGTTGTTTCTCAAACACAGAGAATAAACTCCTTCGATGAATCTACTCAAAAGAGGGGAGAAAGGAAAATATTATAAAAGAATGGCCATTTTAACTATATTAATCCTGCTAATCCACGAGCATGAAGATTTTTCTATTTTCTGAGATTGTCGATTTCCTTCTTTAGAGATCTAAAGTTTTTGTGATATAGGTCTTTCACTTGTTTAATTAGAGTAACCCCAAGATACTTTATGCTGTTTGTGGCTATTGTGAAGGGTGTCATTTCCCTAATTTCTTTCTCAGTCTGCTTATCCTTTGAGTATATAAAGGCTACTGATTTGCTTGAGTTAATTTTGTTGCCAGCCATTTTGCTGAAGTTGTTTATCAGCTGTAGGAGTTCTCTAGTAGAGTTTTTTGGGTCATTTAAGTATACTATCATATCATCTGCAAATAGTGATAGGTTGACTTCTTCCTTTACAATTTATATCCCTTTAACCTCCTTATGTTGTCTAATTGCTCTAGCTAGGACTTCAAGAACTATATTGAAAAGATATGGAGAAAGGGGGTAGCCTTGTCTAGTCCCTGATTTAAGTGGGATTGCTTCAAGTTTCTCTCCATTTAGTTTGCTGTTGGCTACTGGTTTGCTGTAAATTGCTTTTACTATATTTAGATATGGGCCTTGAATTCCTGTCCTTTCCAAGACTTTTAGCATGAAAGGATGCTGAATTTTGTCAAATGCTTTTTCAGCATCTAATAAATGATCATGTGTTTTTTTTTCTTTGAGTTTGCTTATGTAGTGGATAGCATTGATGGATTTCCATATAATTAACCATCCCTGCATCCCTGGGATGAAGCCTACTTGATCATGGTGGATGATCATTTTGATGTGTGGATTAGGTGGGCAAGAATTTTATTTAGTATTTTTCATCGATATTTATAAGAGAAATTGGCCTGAAATTCACTTTCTTAGTTGGATCTTTGTGTGGTTTTGGTATCAGCGTAATTGTGGCCATCTTGCCAAAGGCAATATACAGATTCAATGCAATCCCCATCAAAATCCCAACTCAGTTCTTCATAGAGCCAGAAAGAGTAATTCTCAAATTCATCTGGAATAACAAAAAAACCAAGAATAGCTAAAACTATTCTCAACAGTAAAAGAACTTCTGGGGGATTCAGTATCCCAGACCTCAAACTTTACTACAGAGCAATAGTGATAAAAACTGCATGGTATTGGTACAAAGTCAGGCAAGCGGATCAATGGAATAGGAAGACCCAGAAATGAATCCACAGACCTATGGTCACTTGATCTTTGACAAAGGAGCTGAAAGCATCCAATGGAAAAAAGATAGCCTTTTCAACAAATGGTGCTGGTTCAAATGGAGGTCAGCATGCAGAAGAATGCGAATTGATCCATTCTTATCTCCTTGTACTAAGCTCAACTTCAAATGGATCAAGGACCTCCACATAAAACCTGACACACTGAAACTAATCGAAAAGAACCTGGGGAAGATCCTTGAGGACATGGGCACAGGAAAAAAGTACCTGAATAGAACACCAATAGTTTATGCTCTAACATCAAGAATTGACAAATGGGACCTCATAAAACTACAAAATTTCTGGAAGGCAAAGGACACTGTCAAAAGGACAAAACGTCAACCAACAGATTGGGAAAGGATTTTCACCAACCCTAAATCTGACAGAGGTCTAATATCTAATATATACAAAGAACTCAAGAAGATAGAACCCAGATAACCAAATAACCCCATTAAAAAGTGGGGTCCCGAGCTAAACAAAGAATTGTCACATGAAGGACTTTGGAGGGCTGAGAAGCACCTTAAGAAATGTTCAACATCATTAATCATTAGGAAAATGCAAATCAAAACAACCCTGAGATTTCACCTCACACCAGTCAGAATGGCTAAGGTCGAAAAATCAGGAGATAGCAGGTGTTGGCGAGGAACAGTCCTCCACTGCTGTTGGGATTGCGAGATGGTGCAACCACTTTGGAAATCAGTCTGGCGTTTCCTCAGAAATCTGGGCGTGACTCTTCTGGAGGACCCTGCTATACCACTCCTGGGCATATACCCAGAGGATTCACCAGCATGCCGTAAGGACACATGGTTCACTATGTTCATAGCAGCCCTATTTGTAGTAGCCAGAAGCTGGAAAGAACCCAGGTGTTCCTCAATGGAGGAATGGATACAAAAATTGTGGTGTATTTACACAATGGAGTACGATTCAGCCATTAGAAACAATGAATTCATGAAATTCTTAGACAAATGGATGGAGCTGGAGAACATCATACTAAGTGAGGTAACCCAGTCTCAAAAGATTAATCATGCTATGCACTCACTGATAAGTGGATATTAGCATAGAAACTTTCAATACCCAAGACATAAGCCACATATTAAATGATTTTGAAGAAGAATGGAGGAGTGGCCCCTGGTTCTGGAAAGACTCAGTGTAGCAGTATAGGGGAATACCAGAACAGGGAAGTGAGAAGGAGTAGATGTGGGTACAGGGGGAGGAAAGAGGGCTTATGGGACTTTCAGGGAGTGGGGAGTCAGAAAAGTGGAAATCATTTGAAATATAAATAAAGAATATATCAAATAAAAAAATAAAAGAATGTCCATGATAAAGCAATTAAAATGATTAATTAAAAATGAGTAACATTTATTAGGCTCATCCATATACATTCTAAATACTTGCTTCAGTCACAGACACACAATCCATGTCTCACCAAGCTGCTGCTGATTCAGAAACTATGGAGTCTAACCTGGGATATCCAAAATTGAGAAGATGATTTTACTCCTTAAATATGATTAGTTATATTCATGGTCCCAAAGATGGAAAATATTATGTATGTGACCTCAAATACCAAGAAGCATTCATACTAGTGATAGATTCTTTGTGACCATAAGAGAATTTACCCAGAAGAAAAAATGTTGATTAAAAAGAGAGTTGCCAGTATTAAAAATAAAGAAATGGAAACTGAAATTCTTGCATTTAAATTTGTTGAGACTGCAAATTTTTCAAATGATTCATTTTAAACCAAATAAATAAATAAATGATCTTATTATTGCATACTTTGGGACATGCCTTATCAGAATTCATACTTAGATAAATGATAATAGAATGATTTAATTTGCTAAGTTGAACAGAGGCAACAGGAAAAATATATGATGAATAAATTCTCATGTTATTTTGTCATTTTAACTATTTTATTAATTTTAGTAAAATTTTGTTGCACATAACTTCTTTAATAGCTCAGATTTGAGTATTTGGAAATGTTAATTTTTAATATAAGCCTTCCATCATATATTTTAAAGTCCAACCTGGATGCATTGTTTTTCTGTGCTTCACATTTTGATAAGAAACATTGGGCCTTAGAAATTGAGACTGTAAATAGCACACTAATCAGAAATTAGTCTTTTTTCTCATGTACCACACAGTGAATTTATACGACATAAATTTCATGGTCTTTTACGTGAATTTATGTTTTATCTGCTACCCTTTTTTGAGATGAAGCATTTCAGGGTTTACTCTAAGCTAAGCTTAAAAATGAAATGCTTCTGGCACAGCATCTCAGTACACATATGATGGCTAGATGCCATTCACTCTGACCCTTGCTTAAAGCAATATCAAGGTTCTCCAAATCACACAAGAATGAAGAGAAACAACCTCTATGACAATATTGGAAGTACAGTTCAATCTATGTTTAAATAACTTTCTACAAAATTGGCAGACATTCTTGAAGGTAAATAATCATAATTCAAAAATGTGTTGAAATAAATTTTTCATACTTTCAAACTTATAGGAAGGGAGAATGTATGTACTGGTTGTTACAAGTTATTCTCATTTTAATTTGACATATCCTTTCAAGACTATGGAATTTTTAGGACATTGGTTCTGGTTGAGGAAGTGGTCACTGATGGTGACAATTTTTATGCTATAAACACTTTTATTTCATATCTCTACTCTCTTCTTCCCTAAGTCTATTATATGAACATCTGTCATTTGTTCCTGACGATATGTGCACCTTAGCTACTGTCTGTTGGAATTCGCTGACTACAATCTGTGCTGTAATTTTAAGAACCATCTTTACTGGGATGCTTTAACCATCATGAGGGACTGAAACATTCTGAAACTGTGAAGCAAAAGAACATCTCCCTTTATTAATCTATTTTCTTAAGAAACTTTGTCACAACCATTTGGAAGTTCATTAAATTAGGAGTTATAGAGAAAGAAAATCCAGATCTCCAGAAATCTTTTAAAGGGAGAGTTTAGCAAAAGTTAATTAATATTAAGAAATTTCCTTTGCTCTTTGAAATATCAAATATATGGAGAGTTGAAGTAAATAAGTAGGTTTTACATTTTCTTGTTATCAATTTTGATGTGTTCATTAGAATGAAATCGCATGTGAAAGTAGATTAGAGTAGGTGATCTAACATGAAATTATGGGTCAGGCTCCTCAGGGTATGAATGGTATTTAGAATTTTGGTAGTGATTAAATTATGTGAAAATGAAAGGTTGTTTCTGAAAGCAAGGTGTTAAACAATGAACTACTATAGAAAGGTTTGATGAAACAAATAAAATATTTAATGGGAATACATAAATGATAAGCAACATTTATATACAGTACAGGATGATGAGTTTATTTCATTTCTTGGTTATATTAGACATGCATATAGCCTTCCCCTCTAGCTTTAACTGTCTTTAAGTTTGCATTTCAGTCAGTGACATAAAATTGCAAAGTTACCTAGCAAGATTTCCTTGTTTGAGAGCAATTATCAGGAAAAACAGTTATTTTAAATCTTAAGTCTCAGAAAGCTAGAAGTATAGCTTTGTGGTGAGGCACTTCTAGCATCCCAGGTATTCCATCTTTAGCAGAGTAATTATAACTCAATGTAATTAAAACTGATATTTCCATTTAGAAAAGACAATTTTCCTATTTAACTAATATTCAAACATGGACCCTTTTTTGTCTATCGCCTGTTTACTTATATAAGTCTCTTATTGTTTTGTTTTCTATTATTTTGTTTCTGAAGAACATTTCCTCAACAATTCCTACATATCAGTTTCCTTATCACATGTCATATTTAGATGAAAAACTATCCAAGTAATTTCATTGCTGTACATTAAAAAGAAATCTTAAAAGCTTAACTTATGTTTCATTTCTGAGAAGGGAGCAAAATCAAGGTGAATTTGATTTAGTATCAGAGAATAATTATTTAAAAGTATATGGATTTAGGTCAGTTGCTAGGTAGTTGAACTGGAAAACATTTTCATTCCTCTGTGTTGAGTGGTACTCTTAGTGTATGATAATTGCACTAGGACAAAAGTTTACCTTTGTTCTGAGAAAAGATGTGGTAAACACAGAATGGTATGTATTGAATGAGGAAATGTTGCTTGAGCAATATTTGTAGAAGAATAGAAATTATTACAACCTTGGAACCTGGTGACTTTTTCTAAAAATATACAATATTCTGGGAATATAAAAGTTTGTACTCAAGTGAATTAATATTATGTGATAAGAAATATGCTGTACATGAAATTCTCAGTCAAGAAAAACAATTTCTTCTACGCTGTTTAGAGGATTGGTCATTCTGGACACCACATTTTGGATGGTTTAAAAATAATCCAAAATCTGTAAAACTGAATTGTTAGCTTTGGATATCTGTTGGGACATCTCTGAGTACTGAACAGAGAAATAGTGAGGCCATAAAGTTCATCAAAGTAGAAGCCTGATGGGGAATGCTTAGAATCAACCACCACTTTGGAACTAAAGGAATATCTTTATTGTTTTTCTTTGAGACAGAAACAGTTATCTGTTTTTCTACCCTCTGATTCAAATGAGGAGGGAAAATCACAATAGTAATATGTAATCATATTAAGTATCAAATCTTAATTCTACTCCTGGAACACATGGCATGATCTAACATACATGCCAATGTCTTTGCTAAGAATAAAGAGTGTTAAAATGACAAAATATATATTTTAGTGGATTAATACACTCTAGCTCAATCTTGGAGCCTATGCAGGTAAATGGCTCAGTAACAAGGGGGTTAATCATAAATAAAAAATACAATTATCTTGCCAATTAAGGTTTCTTTCATGCATTTCTTTATTTATAGTCCCAGTAAAAAGCACGAGGAGCCAGTTTTAATAGTATATCTTTAAAAAATGTCTGTCAGAAGCTTGAAAACAAACAGCCCCTATTATTTGCAGGAGAGATGCCTGCAACACTGACAGTCTGTGGATGAGGGGTCAAAAGGCTCAGAGAATTGGAAGCACAGTGACAGCTCTACTGTATGAGACCTGACACTAGTATGCCAGCTCTTTCTTAAGAGCAAGAGTGTACTGTTGACTTTAGCAATGATGAGCAGACTGTGAAGCAGTGCTAGAAGCATTAACATAGTGTCATGGTTGATCTTTGTAGATGAGGGCTAACGAGACTTGCTGTTACAGAATGTAGATGTTTAATAACAAAGAGGATGATAGGCAGTTTAAACAGGAGGGTGCAGTGGCAGATGTTTGCATTCACCAACAAGGTCCTGCAATAACAATCAGCAGCCAGTTACAGTGCTTGCCTGGAAGTTATCTTTTTATAAAATAATGGGAGTGGCTCCTAACACTCTTGGTAGGTTGTCAGCAAACAAAAAGTTGACCAACTATAAAGAAATTATATTAAATTTAATTTATAATTTGATATTAATAAAGGGTATTATTGATATTAATAAAATTTTATGTTAATAAAGGCTATCTACAATCTTGTAGCTAAAGCAATGACTGTGATGGAGAAGCAATTGTAAATCAACTATTAGTTTATAGTAATAAAATAGATGGGTTCTTTATACTACCAAAGGAAAGGTATTTTGTAATTTAAAAAAAAAGCCTTCATGAAGAAGGTGAGTTTTAGGGAGCTTTTGATATGCAGACTCACATATATTTAACCTCATTTTTCTATCAAATATAACAAGCCTGTTTCATTGGTATCATGCAGTAGTGAAATTTAGGTTATTAGCAGATTGATAAATGTTAAATGAAATGTCTGTGATGACCTTAATAAAAGCTACAAGCCTTTGCTATTAGAGTATATTAGAAATAAATTGAAGTGTTTCCATTTGTGATCTTATAGTAAATTCAAGGATTTTTTTGAAAATATTATTTTTAAGGTTGTATTTTTACATGGCAGAGCATGCTAATGGAAGACACACATGCAATATATAACAAGCAAGTCTTGGGTAGGCAGCATTGCTAGCAATATGCTATTCACTCTCTAATGATATCAAATTCTACTCTGTGCCTGACAAAATATATAATGTGTTACTATAAATTATTGTCCCCTAAATTTGATATGAAATGCTAGAAGTTTACTCTTCTGGAGATGAATTTTGGATCACAATTTCTGCTGTATGTCTCTATATGTTTCTTCATTTTTATCTCTAATCTCCAGCTAAGTATCATTTTAATTTGAAATTAATTTTAAATTCCACATATAAGCCAGATATGAGATATTTGCCATTTGACGTCTGATTTGTCGAAATTGATTACTCTTGTTTCATCCAATTTCTTGCACAAGTAAAATACCATCTGTACTGGCAAGTTTTGTGTGTCAACTTGACACAGGCTGGAGTTATCACAGAGAAATGAGTTTCAGTTGGAGAAGTGCCTCTATGAGATCCATCTGTGGGGCAATTTCTCAGTCATCAAGGGGGGGATGGCCACTTGTGGGTGGTACAATCTCTGGGCTGGGTATTCTTAGGTTTTATAAGAGAGCAGGCTGAGCAAGCCAGGGGAAGCAACCAGTAAGAAACATCCCTCCATGGCCTCTGCATCAGGTTCTGCTTCCTGACCTGCTTGAGTTTCAGTCCGGACCTCCTTTGGTGATAAACAGCAATGTGGAAGTGTAAGCTCAATAAACCCTCTCCTCCCCAACTTGTTTCTTGGTCATGACATTTGTGCAGGAATAGAACCCTGATGAAGGCACCATCCTTTCATGGTTACATAATTGATTGTGTATTATATGTATCTTACATTTATCATTTATATAATCAAGGATATCTACATCTGGTTAGATTGATAAATATGCACATCTCCTTGTTAAATTTATTTCATTTGCTCTGCACATAGGCACAGAGATTGGATCTTGTCATAGATATGCTTTTCAATTTTTCTTTTCTTTCATTTTTTTTGTGTGTGGGAAGAGTACATTGTTTTCTATTATGGTTTTATATATATAATATATATATGAATTTTATGAAAATTATACACAATCATTTTTATCTACGTTCATCAGTATTCCTTATTTTATTTTACCATCTGATAGAACACATTCTAGATGAGTGAGATATTTTCTTTTTAAGTTCCTTTGCATTAATATAATTGGTAATATGACCAACACTATTTTCAAAAATTGGAAATTGTATGAATTTATTCTTTTAAATTTAAATTGCCAATTTAAATCTGGATTATATTGTTTATAGTATGTTTAGGTTTTGCTTACATATTATGAGTATTATTTGCCAGATGATCAGTATACCCATTTGTTCTCCACGATGTAGATACCTTCTTCATCCAATTTTTAGTTTCTTTTGTTATAGCAGAAACCAGAGTCCTCTGGGTTCCTATTTTTGTTGTTTATTCCTTTGTGTTGTTCAGTATTGGATAAAAAATCAGTCTTGCAATGACAGTCTAAAGATTTCTTCCCATGTTTTCTTTTACTAGGTTTCTATTCACAGATATCCTTTCCTTGTTTTAGTTTATCATGAGTTATTTGCATATAGTAAGAGACAGCATCAAGCAGTCAAGTATTTGTCTTCTGAATGGGAATGCTTACCTTGCTCTGCCTTTTCAGTTAAGGTGAATATTTTTCTCAATGTGTACTTTTGGTTTCTTTCCCACCAATAGAAAGGTTGCAGAAGTATGGTTTAAATTCTGAGTCATCTGTTTATAAACAAGCATACATTATGTAATAATTTCAGTTACCTCAGTCTTGCATATATTATAAGATTTTGTGAAGTCCCCAATTGTTTCTACATTGTTAAATTTAATACTGTTATTGGAAATAGTTTGTAATTCTGTATAAATTTTTCAATTATATTCAGTACTTATGATAAAAGTGAAATATGTATTTTGATGACTGTCTAAAATTGGGTTTAGTAAAAAAGTAGCAGAAATTTAAGTACTGCAATAACCATTTCATTAGTTTGTAGAAGCAATGTTCTTCCAGTAAAAAAAAAAATGCATAGTCATTGACAGTGATGAATGGCCTAGCTTATATTTTAAGGAATCTAAGAAATTAATGTGTAAAACTGACCAGAAGATGTAACTGGAGAATGAAATACAGATGCGCTTAGGGAATAAGCAAAAAGTCCAGAATATTTCTTTGTAATTGCCCTCAGCACAGTTCTGTTGAGATTTAGTTTATATCTGCCATCATGTCTCTATTCATATAGAACCAATGACTTGTATTTTGGTGGCAGAGCTGAGAGGTAAACATTATCCCCAGAGTGAAATTTCTCACATTACACAGCTGATTTAACATATGCTGCTACTGAATGTCAGACCTGCTACAACAGAGATAGCAAACTTCCCCTGGGAGAACTAACTATCTAGTTAGTGACAAGTTGTTTACACTGTGCCTTTTCCACTCTCATTAAATACAAAGTTTCATCTTGATATTCATTGAATCATGTTCTGGGCATGTGTTTTTATTTACCATCCATCATGCCTATCCACCATCATTACTATATTTGATGATCCACACAATAATATTTGCTTGACAACTTTGAATATATCATACTATTTTCTTAGGATGAAGGAAGAATTTTCTCATGCCAAATTAAGTGCAAACAACCAAAAAATATCTATGATACAATCCAGTGTGTTCAAAATAACATTTCACCCATTTCCCAATACATTTGCACAGCATAATTAATATCATCATCAGAAGAATATGGTTAGGAGGTGAAACACTGTATACAAAGGTGAGAGAGGCAAAGTTCCCATTCCAAAGATTCTCTCATGCACCTGTTTCCTTATCATGGCCTTCTGATTCTTGTATAATTAGTCTTTCTATATCTAGGGACTTAAATTTGTGATATAGCACACAATAAACATCTCCCTCATCTTAAACCAGAGGAAAATCTTGAGCAGTTTTCATAGCACACAGAGATAACATCACATATAACACAAGAGTAGTAAAGATCATCATGGTACTTACCTAAATGGGACCTCCACATTGCTCTCCTTACCCCAGAACTATTGGAACAGAACAAAAGAGGGGAAGGAAAGAGTGGTAAGAACTTGTTTCCAAGGAGGAGAGGAAGCAATATATGAACCAAATCCTGAAAATGTGTTTTATTTAATGGGTCTGACCATACCAAAGAATGGCCTTGAACCCATGTGAAATCAACAAAGCTATTCTGTATGTGGACCATACTCAGAGGAGTTTCACAGCTTTCTTGGGGGAGGTGTATGAATGTGAACAAGTAATCAGTGCATACAAAAATTAGCAAACACAGCATGTTCTGTTGGTGCACTTACAGCTGGAGACTGCTCACCAGCAGAAAACACCTCCCAAAACTAGATAATTCTACCCACTGCACTATATATAGTAAACAAGTTGAGGTTCTAAGTTACAGATGTGGTGGGTACAATGCTATCAGAGTGCACCCTCTACCTGATCTCATCTTCTCTGTGTGTATGTCTATGTGTTTGTTATTACTTCATTACTTCAATATTCCTTGTTAGAGTTCCAGGATTAAGGATAGGATTAAGGTCATGGTAGCCCCCTGATATAAATCATTGACTTCTGGCTGGGACAGGGCCTTTGTATACAAACCTATAGGATCTACAATTGCCTGCAGGACACCTGCACGCAATCAAACCAGTCAAATGTACAAGATGGATGCTAAAGGAGCTTATAATTTCTCTCACCAGGTGAGATGCTATTGCCTAGATAATAAAGAGGCCGTTTTTGAGAATGGTGTGTGCTCTCGTAGGTTTGCAGCATTACAGTGCATGGTCCAGTGCTCAAGTACTTTACATATGGGTTGAGCTAATTAGATTCTTTGGTCTGTATTTTTTTAATTAAGAGAACATATAAAGTTGATACATAATGTAAAGAATGGCTCAGAGAGAGTTCAGGGCACAGGCAATACATGTCATCAAAGTACAATATATATATTTATAACATTTAAGAAAAATTAAATCTTAATATGAGAAGAACAAATTTGAACCTATAGCAAAATAATGTTTCATTTAATATTAAATAATAATGCATTAATTTTTATATTTGACTTTTGTCATATATATGAAAAACATATATTCATACCAATAAAAACATATATATAGTTATACTGTAATAAAATTTCTATTATAATGAAATACCTTCCATACAAAATTTCATGTAGTGTCCTATTTTATTTTTAGTCTTATTATTTATTTTCATATTTGCTATAATTTTATTTTTACTCTTTTTAGTGATTAATTTTTCCCAAATTTAAATATCTTTTGATCTGGAAATGAAACAGCTATATATTTTTCTAATCAAAATATTTTTAAAATATATGATATTTTAAACATTAATATAATGAAATCTCAATGTTTTAGAAATACTTGTTATTGTTGGCATAAATATTTGTAAGGAAATTATATACAACTAAGTATAGCCATTGGTACCAATACTGACTTATGTAAAGGGACAATTTCATAATGTGTATCTTTACCATTCTCTCTCCCAAGCTTACAATTAAAAGACAAAAAGCAAACCAAACAATGAGTATATCTACTGCCTTTTCTCCTCAACAGTTTACAGAGATTTATAACAATATCATCAAGATTTTAAGCCCTTTATTATATAGTAGAGCAGAAATATGAGAAAAGGAGTTGAGAGGAAAGAAAAGAATAATTTAACAAGAAAAATATTGCCTTTTATTGAACTGCTCCTGAGCTGGAGGCTTCTTTATCTGGGGCCAGGGGAAGGAAGGCAGAAGCTACATCAGAACTCTGCCTCCTGCCAGTCAGTTACAAGAGACTCTCCACCATCTTGGATCTTGGGCGCCAGAGAAATCAGATAGACTGAGGTACGCAAATATAACCTGAAGCCAACATCGCAGAGGTCTAAGCCTGACAGGCATTGGCTTGCACCCAGGCCCTGGGCTGTTCGGGGAGCCATCAGTGTGCCAATCCGGCCAGGAGGTTCTTTGCCCATCCCTGCGTGCACACCACCATTTTGACTATGTAACACCAGAGAGTTCTAGCAGGCAAAGTCAGCTAAGATACATATAGAATTCACATTTTAAAATAAGATTAAAAACAGAAGGTGGGCTATTTGAAAAATTAGATGGTGCGGGTGAGAGCTATGAAATCTGAAGAGAACTACATCTGTTAACGAGATATTCACACAAAGTAGAAAAAAGTATTACAAGCAAGAGAGATTATAATCTCACTGATTCAAAGAATGTCCTGATTATACCATATGTTTTTCTGCAGCTCTGACACATCTACACTGAGCATTTGTTGACAATTCTCTACTGTTTTCAGAGTACTTCCACTCTGAACAATTGGAATGATTATGGATCCTGGATGGACTTTAATGAAGATAGTTGAGGACTACAGATGCATTGAAAAATCCCACAAAATCAGGATAATCTCATGTCTACTAGTTGAAGAACGCACTCAAGTCCCACCAGACATGGCACAGGTTTTCTCCATGATTCAAAATGGAAAGAAAGAATAGAAGCTTCAGGGCACAGTCTGAGTGCCACCAAGGAAAAGTAGCAGATTCTTAGAGCCCCAATTACGCAGAAGAGAGTGAAGATAAAAAGAAGCTGAAAATGTATTTTTCTTTCTTGATTTTTCCATGACTTCTCTGACATTTTATTCTTCTATTCTTGTTTTCAGATACAGCTACTTCCTTCTTTACATTTTTATACTAAAAACTCAGAACCCAGGGCTAGAATAATGGCTTAGCCATTAGGGGTACTCAACCCCCAGCTCTCAGCTCCCAGCTCCCAGCTCCCAGCTCCCAGCTCCCAGCTCCCAGCTCCCAGCTCCCAGCTCCCAGCTCCCAGCTCCCAGCTCCCAGCTCCCAGCTCCCAGCTCCCAGCTCCCAACTCCCAGCTCCCAGCTCCCAGCTCCCAGCTCCCAGCTCCCAGCTCCCAACTCTGAGCTCTCAGCTCCCACATGGAGGCTTGCAATATTCTCTAACTCCAGTCCTAGATTTGTGCCCTCTCTTCACACACACGGAGCACAACTCTTTGCAAATGAACACAATCATGCATCAGACAAACTAAAAGTAACCTACAGTCAAAATACACCCAAGTTAGTGTTTCATATATGTATATAATTTTCATTTTATATTTTAAAATGTATTATATTTTAAAAACTAAAGGGAGAAAAAGTTGATGTATGATAATGTTAAAACTCATATTTGCTGATTTTATTTTTTCCAATAGAATGTGTGTTTACTTTTTGTCTTTTTTTCCAAATAAAATTAGAAAGCCATTAACAGTGATATGAGGTAATAATAAATTTGAGATAAAAAATAAAATTATTTGCATAAAATTTAACCCTGTATAATCTACTTTAAAAAAAAAATCTACCTATATGGTGTCACTGCATGGTGTCTAGTATAATACTGGATACTGAAACATGCTATAATAAATATAATATAAGAGTATAAGTTTGTGTCAGAGAGTCTAAAATATTAGTTACTGTCAGGTAGTGAAGTAAAGACCGGTTGTACTTTCCTTTTGCAAAAATTTCTAATATAAACATATCAAACTATTTAGCAATCAGCCATCAAAGATAAAGTTTTACCAATTCTCCCTATAAAATACAAGATAAATATCAAAGTGAAATACTTTTCATTTTTCTTTTAGCTTCTTATATTTTTTCATATTTTTATGTAGGTTGCTCTGTCTTCTATTCAGGTTTTATTTAAAAGTTCAATTTTTCCTTGTTTTTTTACTCTATATAATTTTATACCTTTTAAAAATGTATAATATATTATTCCCAAGAATATATATAATCATATGTACAATATGTTATCTTTCTATAATCTACACAAATCTATTTACTTATATCTGTCTAGCATGCTATACACACACACATATATATGTATGTATATTAAAAAGTAATATATTTGTATTATATATTACATGTATATATATTAATATACATACACATTTTATGTATTATTATTGTATAATACATGTATACAATAATATGTATATTATTATCTATGTATAAATGTATAATATTATAAATATTAATATGTATATATGTATTAAAAGTAAATATATTTGTATATGTATTTACTTTTGTCATTGTTTCAAAATGCTAGCAAAAACAGTATAAGTTAAGAAGGTTTTATTTTGTTTTGAAGATACTTCATGTAGGCAGAAGCATGAGGCAGTAGGTACAATTACATTTATAGTCAGGAAGTAAAGAAATATTAAATGCTGTTTCTCTACCTCCTTTTCCCTTTTATTCAGTTGATAGCTTTAACTTGTGGGATTATGACACCTACATTTAAGGCAGTCATGATACTTCAGTTAAATATAAATAGAATCTTATTCACAAATATGAGGGGTTATCTCTTAACCAATTCTAAGGCCCGTCCAGTTGGCATTTAAGGTTAATGTCACTTTATCATCTATCTATCTATCTATCTATCTATCTATCTATCTATCTATCTATCTATCTATCATCTACTACCTTTCTGTCTATCTACCTATGTATCTAAATTTATCAATCTATCTATAATGTATCATCATATACATGAAGTTCATTTAAGTCTGCTCATTTACATATATATTTTCATAGTGTCTAAGCACTCATTTGCTTGCATATTAGCATATCATCATGACGTGTTTTGGTACTGATCTTGAAATGTATTGAAGAAAACAAATTTATATATATACATATATATATATATATATAAAATCCATTTTTCCTTAAAGAATTACTTAAGTACTTATTTCTAAGCATTATCATTGAATATGTACAGCTATCATAGATTCACAGAATAACTTATTTTTAGAAGCAGAGCACTGTCTGAATAATGGCATTGCTATAATTTGAAGAAAGCCCCACTTTTGGACTCAGAAAGTTGATATTTTTTAAGATTCACTTTTCTTCAGCAATATTTTAGAAAAATTACTGTCACTCAAATATGTTCATTTCCAGAAGCTCTACTTCCATTAAATAAGAATAATTGACAGAGAGCTCTGTAGAAAAGTAGGGCATTGAATTGTGATAATCACTGATGGATGGATTGCCTTATTCCTCTGTTTTCCTTGTGGGTGAGAGAGAAGAACTTTTATTTAAGAACTTAAGCATTTGAAACCTGTTTTATGCATAAGAAAATAAATAGTGTGCTTTCTTTTTTTGTTTGTTTTGTTTTTGTTTTTGTTTTTATTTTTTTTTTATTTTATAACTTTGTTGCTTACATTCCAAAATGCTTTCCCCTTTCCCAGTTCCTCCCTCCCCATATGTCCCATTAGCCTTCTCTACACCCGTACTCCAATCACCTCCCTCCTTTTTCTCTGTCCTGGTACTACCATACAATTCTGGAACAGGTCTTTACAGGATCAGGGCCCTCTCTTTACTTCTTCATGGAAGTCATTGATATGCTACTTGTGTCTTGGCTATTCAGAGCTTCTGGGCTAATTAATATCCACTTATCAGTGATTGCATTCCATGTGTATTCTTTTTTTTTCTTTTTTCTTTTTTTTTTATTCGATATAGTTTTTTATTTACATTTCAAATGATTTCCCCTTTTCTAGCCCCCCACTCCCCGAAAGTCTCATCAACCCCTTTCTCTTCCCCTGTCCTCCCACCCACCCCTTCCCACTTCCCCGTTCTGGTTTTGCCGAATACTGCTTCACTGAGTCTTTCCAGAACAAGGGGCCTATGTTCTACTATGTTCATAGCAGCCCTATTTATAATTGCCAGATGCTGGAAAGAACCCAGGTATCCCTCAACAGAAGAGTGGATGCAAAAAATGTGGTATATCTACACAATGGTGTACTATTCAGCCATTAGAAACAATGAATTCATGAAATTCTTAGGCAAATGGATGGAACTAGAGAACATCATACTAAGTGAGGTAACCCAGACTCAAAAGGTGAATCATGGTATGCACCCATGTGTATTCTTTTGTGATTGGGTTACCTCACTTAGGATGATATTTTCCAGTTCCAACCATTTGCCTACAAATTTCATGAATTCATTGTTTTTAATTGCTGAGTAGTATTCCATTGTGTAAATATACCACATTTTCTGTATCCATTCCTCCATTGAGAGACATTTGGGTTCTTTCCAGCTTCTGGGTATTATAAATAAGGCTGTTATGAACATAGTGGAGTATGTGTCCTTATTACATGCGGGGAATCCTCTGGGTATATGCCCAGGAGATATATAGCAGGGTCCTCCGGTAGTGTCACATTCATTTTTCTGAGGAACCACCAGACTGATTTCCCAGGTGGCTGTACCTTCTTGCATTCCCACCAGCAGTGGAGGAGTGTTCCTCTTTCTCCACATCCTCACCAATACCTGTTGTCTCCCGAGTTTTTAATCTTAGCCATTCTGACTGGTGTGAGGTGAAATCTTAGGGTTGTTTTGATTTGCATTTCCCTAATGACTAATGATGATGAGCATTTCTTAAGGTGCTTCTCAGCCATCCTAATTTCTTCAGGTGAAAATTCTGTTTAAATCTGCACCCCATTTTTAATAGGGTTATTTGGTTCCCTGGGGTCTAACTTCTTGAGTTCCTTGTATATATTGGATATTAGCCCTCTATCGGATGGATGTAGGGTTGGTGAAGATCTTTTCCCAGTTTGATGGTTGCTCTTTTGTCCTTTTGACAGTGTCCTTTGCCTTACAGAAACTTTGTAATTTTATGAGGTCCCATTTGTCAATTCTTGATCTTAGAGCATAAGCTATTGGTGTTCTGTTCAGGAACTTTTTCCCTGTGCCCATGTCCTCAAGGGTTTTCCCCAGTTTCTATATTAGATGTAGTATTATAGCTGTAACAATGTTTCATTTTAATATGATTGCACCTTACAGCTGGTTCAAGACAGTAATGCTTCTTTCATAATGAACATTCATAATTTATACTTAGGTTCTTCTTATTTGGTTGACCAAAATTAAAATTTAAGACCCTTTATAAAACTTAAGAAAAATGTGTTCTTAATTTTCATTTATTAACAACACTTGTGTTATTGTTCCATTCACAACTATCAATAAAATCATAAATCATTCCAATATACATATTCACATTGGCTTTATCTTTTTTTATTAGATACGTTCTTTATTTCGATTTCAAATGGTATCCCTTATTTTGTTTGCCCTCTGCGAACGAACCTCTTAGCCCATCCCTCCTCCCCCTGCTCACCAACCTACCCACTTCTACTTCCCTGTCCTAGCATTTCCTTATACTGGGGCATCGAGCCTTCTCAGGACTAAGAGCCTCTCCTCCCTTTCATGACCAACAAGGCCATATCTGCTACATATACAGTTAGACCCATGGGTCTCTCCATGTGTGTGCTCTTTGGTTGGTGGTCTAGTCACTGGAAGTTGTAGGTGTCCTTGTTGGTTCATACTGTTGTTTCTCCTATGAGGCGGCAAAACCCTTCAGCTACTTGGTTCCTTTCTCTAGCCTTCATTGGAGATTCTGTGCTCAGTTCATTGGTTGGCTGTGAGCATCCACATCTCTATTTGTCAGGCACTGGCAGAGCCTCTCAGGAGACAGCTATATCAGGCTCCTGTCAGCAAATACTTGTTGGCATCTGCAATAGTCTCTGGGTTTGGTAACTATATGGAATGGATCCCGATGTGGGGCAGTCTCTAAATGGACTTTTCTTCAGTCTCTCTTCCACACTTTCCCTCAACAGAGGAATGGATTCAGAAAAATGTGGTACATTTTCCCAATGGAGTAATATTCAACTATTAAAACCAACAAATTCATGAAAATCTTAGGCAAATGGATGCAACTAGAAAAATATCATCCTGAATGAGGTAACCCAATCACAAAAGAACACATATGGTATGTACTCACTGATAAGTGGATATTAGACCAGAAGCTCGGAATACCCAAGGTACAATTCTCAGACCACATGAAGCTCAAGAAGAAAGATCAAAGTGTGGATACTTTGGTTTTTCTTAGAAGAGGCACATTTGCCTTTCTAATCCCAAGCTCTTTGTGTTCTAGCATATAACAAGAATATCAACATGGATATTCACATGGATATCACCATGGATATGTATGCATTCCTAGGCTCTCTCACTTGAATTTTCATTTTCTATCATAAAATCGTGTATAATGTTTTAATCTGCTTACTTTTTTTTTTAAGGAAGAATAACAGGAACAGGTGTTGTAGTGTTTCCCAGAATGCCTTTTAACATCAACACATTGTATTGAATTCAAGTTGTTCTACATTTTATTCAAACTGTTATAATCAATACCAAAAAGTAAGAGTTTTAAACATAAGATATCTTATGTCTTTCTAATATTGAAGTAGGAAATGCTGACCTCATGTTCTGAAAATTTCTGGTTCAGATGTGAACTTCTCATGGAAGGCAATTGTTATATACTCAGAGGGACAGTTTCTTCTTGAGACTCCTGTAGTACCCAAGGACGCACTTTTCTGATCTCGTTATACATAAGTTATTTCCTAAATAATTTGTCTTTGTTCAGTAAACCTGAAGATAAAATCTCTTACACATGCACTATGAAAATCATAATTCAGCTCATATTTATTATTTATCAGTATTCTTAGTTTCGTTTTTTTCTTGGCTTTTGTCAAACTATTCAGATTTGTCTGTGAGACTAGGATTTGAGAACCTCAAAGGATTGGGAAAAATACAGTTTTGTTGTATAAAAAATTAACTTCGGTTTCAGTGTACTCTTATGTACAAATTTAACAAAGAAAGCAGTGATCCAAGGGAGGTTGCTTACATTCAGAAAAACATGATCAGAAAACCATGTGATAGACACTACACTAACGTAAGGACAAATTAAATATTAACAGAGCAGCTCTTTTCCAGAACTTTATCAGGACAGACTAATTTTAAAACAAGTGTCATGCATGTAGTATAGATTATATCTAAGAAAGCACAAAAGCAAGGCAGAAGGGCATATTCAGATTCAGGGCATACTGAGGACAGTACCTAGAATATTCTTTCACCAGATTGAGTTCAGTAGCCATGTCACAATATTCAATACTTATAAATATGTCTATTAAATTGAATATAAATATTTGTTTACATTCAAATAGCACAGAATCACAGAGGCATATAATCACATCCAAGAATAAGTTAAGAAACAAACAGCACTTGAGGTAACGGGGTTCTCTGCCTTTTTTCCTGGAGCCTTTCTCAAATATGCCCCACAGCATTGCCTACCATGTGGCATTCTAAGGCCATAGTCTAATAGCTTTTAATTAACTTACAGAAATAAAATGAATACCAGCTAATTTATTCAAATTAAAAAATCTACACTGAGCAATAGTCTTGTTTAGACTACAACAATGGCCATTTTTTGTCTGAAAATATTTTTGATCTTTTTATATCTTCATATCTAAAGTTATGAATATTTATGATTGTCTCATATTTTTGTGATTGGCATGTGTTTGTTCCTATAATAACTTCCTTTAAAGTTCCCGAGGAAATTTTTCTCTGGTAAAGTAATCACACTTATAGCACTGCAGCATAGATCTATATATGTATGCCTACATGACTGAAAATTCCTTCCTATATTCCCAGGATTTCAAGGTAAAGTAATGCTTCACGATATACAAATACTTTATTACACTTGTGATTTTCATTCTCTCTTTAAATTTGTTATAATTTTGAATGAAAAGAAAGTTATATATTAATTTTATACACATATTTATCATGTTATATTTAATTTTAGTGGAATAGAAAAATGCCTATTTTGCTGGATCTTATATATACAGATTGAGAGTATCTCATGAAATATGAAACCACATCATTATTACATACAGTATTCATTCTTCTTGAAACTCCAGCATTTATTTTAATTTTAATTTTATTTATTTATTTATACTCATTATTATTATTGTCATCATCTTTTTATTAGATATTTTCTTTATTTACATTTCAAATGGTATCCTTTTTCCTTGTTTCCCCTCTGAAAACCCTCTATCCCATCTCCCTCCCCCTGCTCATCAACCTACCCCCTCCCAATTCCCCGTCCAACATTCCCCTATTCTGGGGCATCCAGACATCTCAGGACCAAAGGCCTCTCCTTCCTTTGATGTCCAGCAAGGCTATACCTGCTACATATACATCTGGAGCCATGGGTCTCTCCATGTGTACTCTTTGGTTGGTGTTTAAGTCTCTGGGAGCTCTGCGAGGACTGGTTGGTTCATATTCTTGTTTCTCCCGTGGGGCTACAAGCACCTTCAGCTCCTTCATCTCCTTTGGTCCTTCCAAAGACCTTGGGGTCAGTCCAATGGTTGGCTGAAAGCATCCACCTCTGTATTTGTCAGGTACTGGCAGAGCCTTTTAGGAGTCAGCTATATCAGGCTCCTGTCAGCAAGTACTTGCTAGGATCCACAATAGTGTCTAGGTTTCGTGACTGTATATGGGATGGATCCCCAGGTGGGGCAGTCTCTGGATGGTCTTTTCTTTAGTCTGTGCTCCATACTTCGTCTCTGTATCTCCTAACCATGGACATTTTGTTACCCCTTCTAAGACATACCAAAGTATGGATACTTTGAGCTTCTTTTTGAGCTTCATTTGGTCTGTGAATTGTATCTTGGATGTTCTAAGCTTCTGGTTTAACATCCACTCTTCAGTGAGTGCATACCATGTGTGTTCTTTTCTGATTAGATAGTAATTTGCTGTTTTAATCATTAGGATCTCATAATCTTGGTTAGTTGATATATCTAATTTTTTAATGTTCCAGACAATTCTATTTGTTTGTTGCCAATTTATTTTCCAAGTGATGCTAAGTGGGTGTAAGTAACACTGAGTAAAAACTCCATACATGGTGCCATGACTCCATACATCCCAGAAGAGAACAGAACAATTTCACACAATTTTCACAAAAATTGCATTAAAAATAATCTGTTAAATGTGGCATACACCCATTTCCTGAAAATGATAGTGTTCCAAATCATAGAATATTCTTTTTTCCTTTAATTTATGCATTTATCTGAAAAATCATATGTGAATCATACAGAAATATCTTTTATTCCAAAATTGCCCTGGAATATGAGGATTATAATTAAATGGGAAGTAAATATGCATTCAATTTAACCTTCAAAATGGGAAAGAGACCATCTGCTATATTTGAATGTGTTTACTAAGGAAAAATGACTATGGTGGTTTACATGCGCTATTTTCAACACCAGTTTTAAATCTGCTTTTATGGATCATTTCTTACAGTGATCCCTTAGGGGAGACATATATAAGGTGACAGGGAAGTTATAATGATACTTTTGAAATAATTTGTGATAGTGTTAACTTTCAGAGGACTGCTAAGACAGTAAATGAAAAAAGGTTAGTGTACCCTTTCTAATGTAATATTTTTATGTTATCAACAGTAAAACACAGCAATTTGAATACATTCTAATATCTTTTGAAAGGCTAATATTATGCTATATTCTTTTAAGCACAATTTGCTTATAGCTTTGCTCATTTAAAGACATGTATATGTTCAAAATTTAAGGCTTAGTTAAATGCCTCACTACATTTTTTAGGTTTTAAAATCCCTTTGTTCATCTTTAAATGAACTGCATCTCTTTGAGGCAGTAATGTGCAGAATTTTAAAGACATGGCTGAAGGATGGAGTTTATTTTAGGAAGAAGTAAGATATTCATATGTATATGTAGCCCAAAGTGTGAAAAATACAATCTGCTTTATACTATCTTCTGTTATTTGAAGTAGCAATTCAAATTAAGTGATTACTGCAAAAAGAAAGAAGGAAAAAAAGGTGCAAACCTTAAAATATTGCCTGAGAAGTGAATTTCATGAGAGGGCAATGTGTGAGCCTCCTTTGAGTTTTTTTGTCATAATGCAAAAATGAAAGCATTTCCTGTTGTCTGTTACTTTTTTTAAAACAATATAATGGTGTGTAAATATAATGATAGTCAGAGGAAAATTTATGGCTTAGGATAATTGGAAAGTCAACAAAATTGCCATGACATATAGTTTTTCGATGTCATTCCAGATGACTTTTGTCACTGTTCACCAACTCATCCTTTCAACTGCTACTTAGAGAAAAATCTGTCCTAAAGGCTTACAGAACATTGAGGATATTCTTAAAGGAGATAGATTGAACCAGAGTATTAAAAGTAAGAAAATAGCAACATTATTACTTTGCAAGAAAACTTGATCTTTACAATTATGCATTACTATGTGCATACAGTTAACCCAGATAGGAGCATCAAAGTGCTCTGACCAGAAATTAATCCTAACATCATCAGAGAAGCTAAAGGACCTATTTTCCTGTAAATTATTCACAGCTATTATTTCGTGACTCAGGAATGAAGTTTCTCAAGGCACTGGAAAGCTCCAAAGATGTCTGGAACCTCCAGTAACCATATCATCTTATAATCACTCCTGGTACAAGGTCGACCTCTAGGAAATATTTATATCGAACCAAAACAAAGTTCTATTTTGGCAAAAATAGTTTTTAATTTTTTTATTTTTCTTTTACTTTTTTTTTTTAGATTTTATTTTTTTACCTATTCACTTTACATCAGGGTCACTGCCCCCTCCCACCACCATTTCCCGACCCCTTCTCTTCTCCCCTGAGAGGGTATCCCTCTCCAACCTGGCACTTCAAGTTTCTGTGAGGCTAGATGCTTCCTCTCCCACTGAGGCCAGACAAGGCAGCCCAGAAAATATCTGACCTATAGGCAGCAGCGTTTATGACAGTCCCCGTTCCAGTTGTTTGGGAATCACGTGAAGGCCAAGCTGCACATCTGCTACATGTGAGTGGAGAGGCCCAGTTCCATCCTGTGTATGATCTTCGGTTGGTAGATCAGGCTCTAATAGCCCCAAAGGTCGAGATTACTTGATTCTATTAGATCAATTTTTTAATTGGTTATTTTATTTATTTACATTTCAAATGTTATTGCTCTTCTCAATTTCCCCTCCACAAACCTCTTATCCCCTCCCCCTGCTTCTATGAAGAAGCTCCCAAATCCAACCACTCAACCATGCCTCAGTAACCTAGCATTACTCTATGCTGGGTTATTGAGTCTCCACAGGACCAAGGGCCTCCCCTCCCATTAATTCCAGATAAGGCAATCCTCTGCTACCTATCCAGCTGGAGCCATGGGTGCCCCCATGTGTGTACTCTTTGGCTGATGGTTTAGTTCCTCAGAGCATTGTGGGGTCAGGTTGGTTGACATTGTTTTTCTTCCTATAGGATTGCAAATCCCTTCAGCTACTTCAGTCCTTGCTCTAATTTCTCCATTGGGGTCACTGTGCTCAGTCCAATAACTTGATCTATTTTTATTCATCGACATGTGGACATTCATTTAGTCCAGCCCCATTTGTTGAAGATGCTTTCAGTTTTCTATTGTATGGTTTTGGATTTTATATCAAAAATCAAGTGTCCATAGTTGTGCAAGTTTATTCCTGGGCCTTCAATTCTAACCCATTGATCAATGTGTCTCTTTCTGTACCAATACCATCCATGCTCATCACCCTGTGCAAAACTCCAGTCCACGTGGATCAAGGACCTCTACATAAAACAGCATACACTAAATCTCATAGAAGAATAAGTGGGAAACACCCTTGAAAACATTGGTACAAGAGACAAGTTTCTGAACAGAGCATCAATGATTCAGGCTCTAACATCAACACTTAATAAATGGGACCTTATGAAACTACAAAAATTCTGTAAGGCCAAAGGACACTGTTAATAGGACAAATAGGCATCCCACAGATTGGAAAAGAATCTTCATCAACCCGACTTCTGACAGAGGGCTAATATACAAAATTTACAAAGACCTCAAGAAGTTAGAAGCCAAAAACCCAAATAAACAAATTAAAAATAGTTTTTTTTAGATGAAACATAATATTACTATGTATCTTTGTGAAATACCTCAAATATTTGGTGTTAGTAATTTTGTGCTGATTCATAGTCCAGCAACTGTTTAATATATCATTCATCTTAACCAATACCATACATCATTATGAATGGCATCTTGTCTTAACATAAATTGACATTAACAGCCTTCTGTTATCTATAGTAACTAATTTATTGTTATTAGTTTAGAGGGATGATAAATGGCATTCTTCCTTGGATTAAAGATGGACCCCAAATCGTGACTGCTCTCAACTTCATCATTTCCTCATGGAATTTACATTTTGTTATACAAAAGCACTCCTGGTTTATGGCAATAATAAATGGAATTCATCCTAGGTTTGCCAGACACATTGTAAGCCATGACTCTTCTCACTGTTGTCATATCATATAAACATGGAATTTTCACTTAGCTTAAATGGTTTAATCCGTGACATTTTTGCCTATATAGAAAAGTAGATGAAAGCAACATAAGGAAGGGAAAGTTTAATTGTGGTTTACAGTTCCAAATATAAAAGTTAATCACGCCTTCAAAATCACAGCATTAGAGTTGGAGCAGATAACTCTCTGATCACAATTCATGACACTTAGGAAGGAGAGAGAGAGGGAGGGAAGGAGGGAGGAGGAGAGAGGGGGGGAGAGGCGTCTGAGGCCTATCTGAGATGATATACTTCCTCCAGCAAAGTTGTCCCTCCAAAAGTTAATAAGCTCCCCCAAAGTAACAACAACTAAGAAGAAAAAATTTTAAATATACGAACCTATGGTAGGCATGTTCCACTTAAATCACCATATTAGGATCTTAGTTATCTCATGTTGTAGGGTAAGCTTATTCAAATATCAAAAGTTCCCGTCATCTTAAAGAGTCTCATTAAATCATATTTCAAATATGCAAATTCTCTACTGAGACTCAAACCCAGTTAATTGTGACACATTGCAAAATATTGAACAATTACCTACTTCCAACATAAAATAGCATAGAATATATGTTTCAATACCAAAAGAAGGTAAGGAATTGTGAAGAAAAATTAAGGCCCATTAAGGCCAAAACCCACCTCAGCAAACCAGAATCTGTAGCTCTATGTCCTGTAAGCATTGCTCCCATTTCACAGGGCTGAAGTGACTCCACCCTCCTCCAGCTCTGTTATCTGTAACATATGACTCAACTGGGTGGCATCTACGTGCTTCATGCATCTCTCCCTCCCAAATGCCTCATGGTTCTGATATATCAGCAATCTAGTTTACACTGAAACAAGGTTTAACCTTCACAGTTTTACACAACCAACTTCAGTGAGCTCTATTCAGTATCTCCAAGCTTGCCAAAGAAATTCTCTTTAACAATAGAGAATCTTATGTCTTTATTGTCTCTAAAACCATTATCATGTGGATAGCATTGTTCACTTTCAGTTACGAGATTAGAATGCAATACAGCTCTCTTGAGCCTTAATAACCACAACTCTTGTATAAATTCTAATAGTAAAACACTCCTTAGAGTTTTCCTTCCCCGAATTGAAACCACACCAGAGACTGGTACTTCCCTGAGGGCACTTTTCCTATCTTCCATTTAGTGGCACTAATCATTTTGTCATAGATTGCCTCCTTTTCAGTACATGATGTTATTGCAAACTTAAAGTGATCATTGGCTCTACTGTCTATTTTTCATTTTTCAATCCAACTAATTTCTTCCTTTTAAATATGTAGCACAAGAATAACACCACAGATTCACCATTACACTATTTTCATTTTTATTTGATTAATGATATTAGCAAACTATCATTTCATTTAGCATCATGCAGGTATTTTGGAAACAAGCAGAATTCTGCCAGATTCTTTGACTGACCATCTCTTAACTAACCTCTAACACAGTTGCTAATACATTGTTCTCATTCCCTTATAAAAACATCAGGATCTGGGATTCCATGTAATATATTACTCATAGAACTATTGCCTTTCAGGTTCCTGCTAGACCGGCTTTTAATTTCTACTTACAACTGTGAAAGATTATTCTAATCCAAATTTCTTAAGTCCTTCAAGTTCCAAAAAACTAAAAGAGGAAGAAAAGAAGAAGAAGAAGAAGAAGAAGAAGAAGAAGAAGAAGAAGAAGAAGAAGAAGAAGAAGAAGAAGAAGAAGAAGAAGAAGAAGAAAGACTTTGATGATGACAACAAGAAGGAAGGAAAGGAGGACAGGTAATTAACAATTTCTGGAATAACTCCACAAACCTATAATGCTAAAGGGAGAAATTATTTTTGATATGCTTGCATAATGGAGTGAGGGAAAGAATAATTAGTAAAGTGTTTCTCTTTAATATGCACATGTAGATATTCAAATTCAATTAGTAGATGAGCAATATCTTTATTCATAATAATAAGAGTTTGGGACAGGAGGATTTCTCTTCCTTAGATTTAGACTTACCTTTCCAATTACTTCCGTAGATAAGTGTGAGATTATGTGTCAAAAACATAGTGATTAGGTGCTAAATATAGCTTCTGGATTTATTTAATGAAGACTACTCACATTAAAGAAAAGTTATATAACTTTATGTAATGTATTAAGTATGTGTAATCTCATGTTTTAAACATTATTTCTCACATTAAAGTCATGTACTCACTGTAGTTTCAAAGAAAGGACCTAATGGAGCCTCATACTTAGTAAATAGTCAAAGATAGTCTTTAAAATGTAATGCTTCTTCCTCCACAGTCCAATTGTTGGCATTAGTGAAATGGACCATGAAACACATCTGGGCTTTACAGTGTTCAGGATAGTATACATGTCTTAGAAAATGCCTGACAATATACCAACTGAGATGAATCCTCTGCCTGTAACACATATTCAACATACATTTATCCATGATTATTTTATATTGAGGACTATTTTAGTACATTTGAGATTGATAAACTCAATCTTGCTGAATCTGTTTCCATGGTTACAAAGTTATCAGCATTATTATAAAAGCCACTATTTTAAAGTTCATTACTGCTGTCACCATTCATACTTTTAATTACAGCATGTAGATGATTCAAGGAGAATCCTGAGTTCTATCATAATTATATATATATATATATATATATATATATATGATGTTAAAGACCAGATTGTTTTATATTATTGGACACTTTATCAAAAAATGAAAGAGAAAAGAAATATTCTTATAGACAGTTTTAAACTACTCAGAAAGGGGAAACCTCAAGCTATATTTCAATTTGATAGTTTGCTTATTTGTATTTTTTTAATTTTTTGACATATGTACTAAATCTACCTAAGTGCTATATGTGCACTTATAGTGATACCTTCTGTGGTAATTACTGTGTGTCAGAGGCATCATAGAATGTTATGATTTTATTTTTAACTGGATATTTTATTTATTTACATTTCAAATGTCATCCCCTTTCCTGGTTTCCACTCTGCAGATCCCCTATCACATTCCCCTGCTCCTGCTTCTGTGAGGGTGCTTCCCCTCCCACCTACCCATTCCAGCTTACCGCCCTAGCATTCCCATATGCTGGGTCATCGAGCCTCCACAGGACCAAGGGCTCCCCTCCCATTAATGTCAGATGAGGCCCCTTCAGTTCCTTCAGTCCTTTCCCTAACTCCCCCATTAGGATCCCTGTGCTCAGTCCAATGGAACAGGTTAGGATTATTAATTACATTTCTATCTAACAGATTAAATAGCATATTTCTAGTACTATGAATTCTAATACTCAGGTAGGAGACTGGAACATTAGTTTATTTTAGTTAGTATGCCAACAAGTTAAATTTTTTTTAGAAATAAAATAAGGAGAACTACTCTAAATGTTTATTATTCTAGCTACTTTTCATTATCTTTCCACATATGTTCCAATTATATTATAATGAAAAGGTATTGTTTGACTATTAACACTTAGGATTGCTTGAACATATGGAGGACTATTTTTAAAAATCTTCATCCTTTTAATTTTCTTTAGCATCTTGTCCCAGTGCTAAATTCTGCATATGATTAATATACAATAATAAGCTATATGTTATTTTTGCCAACAAAAGTGATATTAATGATGTTTATTTATAAATATATTGTTTCACAACAGAAATATTAAAGGGCTGCACTTTTTATGCAATTTTAAGAGGTTAAATTTTGAAAATTTACATATATATATATATATATATATATATATATATATATATAAACAGAAGTTTTAACTCATATCCTGGTGTTATATTTAATGATTTGAAAGAAATAAAGGTATATAGAGAACTGTGATATAGAAGGTACTAGCAAAGATATACCAGAAATAACTTATATTATCCAGAAAGGAAAAATAAAAAGGGAATAAATTCTCCTTTTAGGTAATAATGTTGGAATGACTATAGGTCCACATAAAATAAAATAAGATAAGATAAAATAAAATGATAAACCTTAAAAAGTAAACCAAAACTCCAGTATAAATCAATTTTAAATCGGCAATTTAATAAATGTTAAATGCAAATGCATAATCTTAGCAGACAAATATGAAAAAAATGCTTATGGCCTTTAGTGTAATGACTTGTAAGGAACAGCTTAAGGAGTCATCCCAGAAAGTAGAATGACTGTAATGGAAAACATGCTTTATGTATCCAAAAAATGTTTTCCTCTTCAAAATACAATATTAAGAGGATAAGGTGAGCAGCCAAGAATCAGGTGAAAACGTTTACTAAAGGTGTGTGATAACGTTAAGCAAAATATGCAAAGGATTTTATAATGTAAGTATAAAAAAATTCAGCTCTATTTTAAAATTTAGTTAAATAAATAGAGACTTGACCAAAGAAAAAATATGCCAAAGGAACAAGAGATATATTAATCCAAGGGTCAATACTATAAGACAACATAAAATACTGTTAAAACATCAATACCCAGATCTTATAGTGGACACATTTCAAAACAATGTGAACTCCTATTGCTGACCAGGATGGGTAAAGCAAGAACTTTCATTGCAGGTGGGGATGTAAAATGACAGTATCACTAATTTGAAAGTTTGTGTGTAGATTCTTATAAAGTTAACCACCACCTCGACATATAAATAAAAACCACACACATCTAATTTTAATCAATGAAATCCAAAGTGTATCTTTTGTAAATATTATCATAAAAGCATTTTCAGTAGCTTTATAATTGTCAAAAGTATTTCCCTGGGAGCTCTGGGGCTACTGTTTGGTACTTATTTTTGTTCCTCCTACAAACCTCTTCAGCTCCTTGGGTCCTTTCTCTAGCTGCTTCATTGGGGTAACATGGAAAAGGGATACCACTTGAGATGTAAATAAAACAAATATCTAATAATAAAAAATTAAAAATTAAAAATTAAAAATAGAAAGTATTTCAGGTGACATATATATGTATGAGAATCTCAGTTAATATCCCCAGCACACACTCCATAGCTGTTGCTAACAATGTATAAAGTATTGGGTGTGAGACTGGGACAGAAAGATTGCTGAAGATCAATGGACAGCCAGTCTACCCAAATCTACAAAATTCCAATCACCTAAAGAGCTGGTCTCAAGAAATAATGTGGAACACAACTGAGGAACAATTAACATCGGACCCTGGCTTCCACACCACAAGCTTATCCCTACCCAGTGCAAGTATCAACAGGAGACACACTTATCTCCAGACTTTTTCAGGAGGTGTCATTGGCAAAGAATAGAAAAGCAATCATGATTTACTAGGATTAGTCATCAATATCAATTATTTCATACTTTTGTTATATGCCTCAAATCAATGTTCATCAAGTACAATGTACCAATGCATAGAGCAAATGCACTTGTCAACAGGATAAAATGAAAAGTGGAACTTAGCTAGCCAAATAGTACTTTCTAAAAATATGCATTTTGGAGACAGACTTAAGTTTGATAATTTTAGACAGCACAATTTTTGTTATCTTCTAAAATATTTTAACATTGAAGTCATATGGTCGTGTATAATTTCTATGGAACAGGAATTTAAGGGTATGCCAAATTGAAAAATAGGCAATAACAATTCATCCTTTCACTTGATTACGTGTCCCTCCACTGGAGGTGGACTCTAAAAGTTTTCCCTCCCCACTGTAGAGCATTTCATCCAAGGTCTCTCTCTTTGAGTTCCGAGAATCTCTTGCCTCCCAGGTCTCCTGTACATTCTACTTTTTTTTAATGCTCCTGTATATATAATATAGAAATATTATATTATTTTCTATAATAATATATATTATTTTCTATATTCTTTGTTTACATTCCAAATGATTTCCCCTTTCCCAGATCCCCCCTCCCCATATGGCCCATAAACCTTCTTCTCTCCACCCATTCTCCAATCACCTCTCTCCTTTTTCTCTGTCCTTATACGCCCCTCCAACTCTAGAGCAATCCTTTCCAGGATCAGGACCCTCTCCATACTTCTTCATGGGAGTCATTTGTTATGCTATTTGTGCCTTGGGTATTCAGAGCTTCTGGGCTAATTAATATCCACTTATCAGAGATTGCATTTCATGTGTATTCTTTTGTGATTGGGTTACCTCACTTAGGATGATATTTTCCAGATCAAACCATTTGCTTAAAAATTTTGTGAATTCATTGTTCCTAATTGCTGAGTAGTATGCTATTGTGTAAGTATACCACATTTTCTGTATCCATTCCTCCTTTGAGGGGCATCTGGGTTCTTTCCAGCTTCTGGCTATTAAAATAAGGCTGCTATGAACATAATGGAGTATGTGCCTTTATTGCATGCCAGGGAATCCTTTGGGTATATGCCCAGGAGAGGGATAGCAGGGTCCTCCAGAAGTGTCATGTCCAGTTTTCTGAGGAACCGCGAGACTGATTTCCAAAGTGGTTGTACCATCTTACAGCCCACCAGCAGTGGAGGAGTGTTCTTCTTTATCCACATCCCTGCCAACACCTGCTGTCTCCTGAGTTTTTGACCTTAGCCATTCTGACTGGTGTAAGGTGAAATCTCAGGGTTGTTTTGATTTGCATTTCCCTAATAACTAATGATGTTGAGCATTTCTTAAGGTGCCTCTCGGCCATCTGAATTTCTTCAAGTGAAAATTCATTGTTTGGCTCTGTAACCCACTTTTTAAATAGGGTTATTTGTTTCCCTGGGGTCTAACTTCTTTAGTTCTTTGTATATATTGGATATTAGACCTCTATCAGATGTAAGGTTGGTGAATATCCTTTCCCAATATGTTGGTTGCTCTTTTGTCCTTTTAACAGTGTCCTTTGCCTAACAGAAAATTTGTAATTTTATGAGGTCCCATTTGTCAATTCTTGATCTTTCAGCATAAGCTATTGGTGTTCTGTTCAGGAACTTTTTCCCTGTGCCAATGTCCTCAAGGGTTTTCTCCAGTTTCTTTTCTCTTAGTTTCAGTGTGTCTGGTTTTACGTGGAGGTCCTTGATCCACTTGGAGTGGAGTTTAGTACATGGAGATAAGAATGGATCAATTCGCATTCTTCTGCATGCTGACCTCCAATTGAACCAGCACCATTTGTTGAAAAGGCTATCTTTTTTCCACTGGATGTTTTCGGCTCCTTTGTCAAAGATCAAGTGACCATAGGTGTGTGGATTAATTTCTGGGCCTTCAATTCTATTCCATTGGTCCACTTGTCTGTCACTGTGCCAATACCATGCAGTTTTTTAACACTATTGCTCTGTAGTATTGCTTGAAGTCAGGGATACTGATTCCCCTAGAATTTCTTTTGTTGTTGAGAATAGTTTTAGCTATCCTGGGTGCAGAAAAAGCATTTGACAAAATTCAGCATGCTTTCATTCTAAAAGTCTTGGAGAGAACAGGAATTCAAGGCCCATACCTAAACATCATTAAAGCAATATACAGCAAACCGGTAGCCAACATCAAACTAAACAGAGAGAAACTTGAAGCAATCCCACTAAAATCAGGGACTAGACAAGGCTGTCCTCTCTCTACATATATTTTCAATATAGTACTTGAAGTTCTAGCTAGAGCAATTAGACAACATAAGGAGATCAAGGGCATACAAATTGGAAAGGAAGAAGTCAAATTATCACTATTTGCATATGATATGATAGTCTACTTAAGTGACCTGAAAATCTCCACCAGAGAATTCCTACAGCTGATAAACAACTTCAGCAAAGTGGCTGGTTATAAAATCAACTGAAGCAAATCAGTTGCCTTCCTATACTCAAAGGATAAGCAGAATGAGAAAGAAGTTAGGGAAATGAAACCCTTCACAATAGCCACAAACAATATAACGTATCTTAGTGTGACTCTAACCAAACAAGTGAAAGATTTATACAACAAGATCTTCATGTCTCTGAAGAAGGAAATCGAAGAAGACCTCAGAAAATGGAAAAATCTGCCATGCTCGTGGATTGGCAGGATTAATATAGTTAAAATGGCCATCTTGCCAAAAGCAATCTACAGATTCAACGCATTCTCCATCAAAATCCCAACTCAGTTCTTCATAGAGTTAGAAAGAGCAATTATCAAATTCATCTGGAATACATTCTACTTTATAATCATAAAAATATATATTCAGTTGACTCTTTCAGATACTTGTTAGTCCATCAACACCTGAAAAAGTCAGATGCAGGTATTTACACCCAGTGAATAAACAGAGACTGGAGACCCCTCTGGCTAAATTGGGGAAAGACTGGAAAAAGCTCTGGAAGAGAGCCACCCTATTGGATGACCAGCAACTCAAGTCAACTAACCTGGACCTCCGAGATCTCTTAGATACTGTGCCACCAACCAGGCAGCATACATCAGCTGGCATGAGAACCCTGAGTCCTACAGAGCAGAGAACTGCCAGGTCTGGCCTGAGTAAGAGAGGATTCCCCTAACTTTCAAGAGACTTGAGGCCCCAGGGAATGGGGAGGTATGGTAGGGGACTGTGAGGAAGGAGGTTTTGGATAAGGAACAAGCAGAGTGCAGACCGGGAGGGGGATAAAGACCGGACTGGACTGTAATAAAGGATTAAATAATACACACACACACACAAACACACACACACACACACACACACACATATATATATATATATATATATATACATATATATATATATATACACATATACACATATATACATATATATTCATAGATTTAAATGTTTTGTTGTTCTTGTTTCTAAATGAGGTATTATTCTCTTTATATACCAAAACTCTCAACCATAATCTCTGAAACACTTGATATAGGTATATTGTTTGTAGTTTATCTACTTCATTTGCATGTGTAAGTGATTTCAGTTGATGAATTTTAAAATAATGCAAATGTTAATTGATAGACCCCTAAAGGAAACATTTAAAATTCTTACCATTTCGAAAGAGTAATTGACAGGCTTTTTTTTTTTATTTTAACAATTTTTCATTTTCAGATGAGTTCTAAACCTCACAGCATATGGTAATTGGTTTGTCTAGAAATGATTTTTAAAATATGCACTTTTGTAAAAAGTGTAACTTTTTGAGCTGTCTGTCATTTTAAATAAATTCACACTTTTCAAGCATTTTTGTTTCCACCTACTGCATCTAATTATGGAGCATGCCCCCTTGTCTACATTGAATAGTCTGAAGCTGCACTTCCATGGAGAATGTGCTGTTTCCTATAGGCAGCTGGTCCAGCTGACAGCTTTTCTAAGGTGCCTCCCTATGTCAAGCATGCAGACATCACTTTCAGTGTGAGCTCCAATATTTCTATAATCCACTTCTCTTTATTTGATTGCAAATGACGTAATCTAAGTGTTCAACATTTACAAAAAGTAGAATTTCAGACATCTTCATTTAAAGAATACCTTCCAGATATCTTTGGCATTTTATAAAATAACAGAAACATAGAAACAAACACCTTCAACTGTAATCAAAACTATTACATAAACGTTAATGACATGAATGATGATGCATATCATCTTGCTAAGAAGAGATATTTTAAAAGATACATATAAAGTCATAGCCAAGCAGAAAGATCCCAAAGATAAAAACTGGAAGAAATCTCTTCCATTTGTGGAAGCCTTGGAAGCACCCCTTACAAGCACAGTTTCATCTTAGTTTTAGAAAACACAATGTTGCTTTTCAAAATTATGCTGAGAGTTGCTGAGATATTTTGCTGAGCAAATATTTTTGTTCTATGTGTTTTTCTTAATCTAAAGATTAATAGTCATGAAATTGCAACATATCTTTTAAAAAGGGAACAGGATAACAAATTTCACAGCAGTTTCTAGAATATAAGTTAAAACTAATTAGAGGTGATGATTCAAGTGACTGGAGTAAATACTAAAATAAAGCATGTAGAAGTTTGTGTCATCTTTGAGGGTTTTTTTTCCCACTTTCCCAGCGCTTAATTTTAAAATTCTATTTAACAAGGCATCTCTTGCAACTTTTAAAATAAAACTTTGGTTTAAAAACTGCTATTTATTTGTCCTAGCAATAGTTTCGCAGTCATCAGAATTTAACCCTAGTTAATTAGGGACAATTAGTAACAAGTTACATATAATTACAGAAATATTTCTCGTATATATTTTAGTTCACATTTTGTAAATATTCCCATTTCTCTTTTTCTGTGTTTTTTTTTAGCATTTTTCTTGTTAAAGTAATTTCATTTATGATTCTTTAAGGATGTTTTCAATGTGTTCTCCAGTTCTAGTTATAGTTGTTTGTGCTATATAGGAATAATTTGTGCAAAACTTAAAAAACAATAAAATGACAGTGAAACCTACAATTTTCTGTGAGTACAAGCATGCATGTTTATGCATTGTAGCTAGGGCTTATTCTGGTTTAATAAATTAGAGGTTGTAGATTTTTCCCCAGTAACCATGATTTCACTAACACTGAATAGTTATCTAGATTTTCAGTACCGGACAAGGATTCCATTTGGATGACTAAGTCTGAAATCCAGTAACATTTAGTCATTGTCATGACATTAAGTTACTCATCATAATAGAGATCACTATAGAAAATCACAGTCAATCATAATGCAGAGGTATGGAACCCAGACCCAATAGATACATCTATAAAATATACCCACACCTTAGGCTCAGGGAACTTTATTGAAGAATTTGTAGGAAAACAGCCAGAGCACTGAGTGAATTTTCTGTAAGACTGTATTCCTTTTTTTAATAGAAAATAATGTAATTTATGAAATAAGTCATTTCAATGCATAGATATGGTTTCATGTGTTACCCTTTAAATATTAGTTGAATAATTTTCAAATTTTTTGCTGGATCTAGCTTGCTAAACTTTACCCAGAATTCTTGTGATTCTGACATGTTGGCCAGGGTATGGCATCTCTTCTTCCCACAGAAAGAAGCGTCTTCTTGTTCATGTCAGCACTTTGTGTCATCTGTCTTGGACAGCTCTTTTTGTGACGGTACTGTAGTTTAGAGTTCCCACTTTAGCCTTTCATGAACATATTGCCTTTTTACATGCAGTGTTGTCTTTGATAATCTCATTAAGTCTCCAGTCCGAGTACATTTCACATACTTTTACTTGGCCCAAATTCCTCTGCTACAGTCTAGAATTTTTATTTTTATTTGTAATTATTGAAAAGGGAAGAAAAAACAATTTATAATAAAATTAAAGATTTACATGGAAAATATTTCAGATAAACACGTTAAAATTTGTAAGTTTCATGGAAAATTAAAGAGTAAAGTTGTAGACATGTAAAATATTGCTAAATTAAATGAAATATACAATAGAAATATTTTATGATAGAATTGAAGATTTACATGGAAAATATTTCTGATAAAATTGTAGAAAAATGTAGATAAACATGTTAGAATTGAAGATTATCATGGAAAATTTTATTTTTTTCTTTTTTTTATTCGATATAATTTTTATTTACATTTTAAATGATTTCCCCTTTTCTAGACCCCCACTCCCCGAAAGTCCCATCAGTCCCCTTCCCTCCCCCTGTTTTGCCACCCAACCCTCATGGAAAATTTTATATAGATATAATAATGGTAGGCATAAAAGTATTCCTTAGTTAATTGAAACTGGAATTATAAACATTTTCTGATAAACTTGAAGATTTCATGGAAAATATTTCAGATAAATTTGAAGAAAAATATAGAAAAGCATGTAAAAATTAAAGATTATCATGGAAATTTTATAGGTAAAATGATAGGCAAAAAGATAATTCTAAGTTGATTGAAGATGGAATTATGAACATTTTCAGATAGCGATGAAGATTTACATGGAAAATATTTCTGGTAAAATTCAATAAATAAATAGACAAACACATTAAAACTGACTATTTCATGGAGAATTTTACATAAAAATGGTAGATATAAAACTCTAAATTAATTGAAGATAGAATTAGAAACATCTGTGATAAAATCAAAGATTTACATTAAAACATTTCTGATAAAATAGAGGAAGTTTATAGAAAGACATTAAAATTTAAGATCATGAAAAATAATGCAGATAAAATGGTAGACATAAAAAATTACTAAACTAATTTAAGGGGAATTACAAACATATTCTGATAAAATTGAAGATTTACATGAGACATATCTCATTAGTCTATGTCTTTTTATTGGGGAGTTGAGTCCATTGTTGTTAAGAGATATTAGAGAATAGTGATTGTTGCTTCCTGTTATTTTTGATGTTATTTTTATGTTTGTGTGGATATCTTCTTTTGGGGTTGTTGGAAGAAGATTACGTTTTTGCTTTTTCTAGGGTGTAGTTTCCCTTCCTGTGTTGGTATTTTCCATCAATTATCCTTTGTAGGGCTGGATTCGTGGACAGATATTGTGTAAATTTGTTTTTATCATGGAATATCATGGTTTCTCCATCTATGATGATTGAGAGCTTTGCTGGGTATAGTAGCCTGGACTGGCATTTATGTTCTCTTAGGGTGTATATGAGGTCTGCCCAGGATCTTCTAGCTTTCATCATCTCTGGTGAGAAGTCAGGTATAATTCTGATAGGTTTGCCTTTATAAATTACTTGCCCTTTTCCCCTTACTGCTTTTAATATTCTTTGTTTAGTGAATTTGGTGTTTTGATTATTATGTTCCAGGAGGACTTTCTGTTCTGATCCAGTCTGTTTGGAGTTCTGAAGGCTTCTTGTATGTTCATGGGTATATCTTTCTCTAGGTTAGGGAAGTTTTCTTCTACAATTTTGTTGAAGATAGTTACTGGGACTTTAAGATGTAAATCCTCACTCTCATCTATACCTATAATCCTTAGATTTGGTCTTCTTATTGTGTCCTGGAGTTCCTGGATACATTGAGTTACTAGCTTTATGCATTCTGCACTTTCTTTGACTGTTGAGTCAATGTTTTCTATGGTATCTTCAGCACCTGAGGTTCTTTCTTCTATCTCTTGTATTCTGTTGTTGATGCTTGCATCCATGACTTCTGAATTCTTTCCAAGATTTTCTATCTCCAGAGATGTCTCACATTGTGATTTCTTTATTGTTTCTACTTCCACTTTTAGATTCTAGATGGTTTTGTTCAGTTCATCTGTTTGTGTTTTCCTGTAATTCTTTAAGGGATTTTTATATTTCTTCTTTAAGGGCTTCTGCCTGTTGACCCATGATCTCCTGTATTTCTTTAAGGGATTTTTGTGTTTCTTCTTTACAGGATTTTACCTGTTGAGTTATGTTCACCTGTATTTCTTTAAGGGAGTTATTTAAATCTTTCTTGAAGCCCTATATCAGCATCATGAGATATACTTTTAAGTACAACTCTTGCTTTTCCGGTTTGTTGGGGTATCTGGGACTTGCTGTGGTGGCAGAACTGGGTTCTCATGTTGCCATGTGGCCTTGGTTTCTGTTGGTAGATTTCTTGTACTTGCCTTTTGTCATCTGCTAGTTGGTAGTCTTATGTCTGGCTGGAGTTTATTATTTCTGTGGGCCTGTAAGCCTGTGTCCTTACTCCTCTGAGCTCAGAAGTGAAAGCACTGCTGGGAGCTCTCTGTCTAAGACTATGGAGTTTCCCAGCTCCCTGGTGCAAATGGTGGTGGGAAGATTTCTGTCCCAGCTGCTCCACTGATCTTAGACCCTGTGTGATCCTAGCAGGTCCCCTCCAGAGAGAAGGTGCAGATCTCATCTCTGTGCTCAGAAGTGAAAAACCTGCTGGGAGATCACTCTGAGATCATATTTCTTAACAATAGTAAAACCACACCCTTAATATCTCACTACTATGACTTCCCAACATGGCATGGCAAACTGAGCACAATGGAGAAAAGAGGGGAAAGTTCACAATTGGTTGTCCAGTGACAAATGATCATCTCTGAAAGCAGATATACAAGTAACTTCATATAGACTGAATTGGTTATATGTAAGGTTATGTGTTTATTCATATTCATTTCTATTGAACAAAATTACTAGAAAAAAAAGGCCATGTATTTCTGGGTAATCAGGGAGGACAATATAAGAGTTTTTGGATGAAAGGAGAAATTTGGTAATTATATTATGATCTCAAAGATAAAACAATAAAATAGTTCGAATTCAATTTTGTTCACATGGAAGGCATTCCTAACATTCTGTAATTTTGCATGTTAGTGATTTTTACAGAAATCAAGCATTCTAGTTTCCTGCAATTTATTGAGCTTGTCCTGAATAACAAGCCTTCCTTTAACATTGAGAAGAAAGTGTCATAGTTTTCAGGAACATAACTGGACAAAATCTGAAATGGGAATTTGAATCCTACTTTTTATTAAGTAAAATATTGCTTTATAAGACACACTTGGCTGACTTATAACCATGACAAATACCTCAGAATATATCATGTAATGATAATACAATCTTTTGTCAAAATAAGACTCTTATGTGATTGCATTAGATTTTATACTGCATTAATTTCCTGGAGTTGAGAGATTGTCTTCCAACATATCATGTTATACAGAATGGGAGACAAGATGTTATAGTGGAATGAGGATACTAGTAACAGTATAAAGGTACATGTGGATAGGACTCAAGGTCTTGTGTTTTTAAGAGTGGATATGTGAAGTGTTTATATGTGCTCACGGGTGTTTTCCTCTGTAAAGAATATGTAGAAGTTTCATTGTACATTGAGATCATTTTCTATCACTTTAGTCCTCATAGAGTAAAGCAGCGTCTTTCATTTAAACTGGGAATTCATCATTGCACTAGTCTAGCCAGAAAGCTTGATCAGGACATCCTCTTACTCGCCTTACTTGTCTCTAGGATCACAGTCTTGTTGTTATGTCTACCACAATTACCTGAGAGTTGGGTGTCTGAACTCTAGTTCTCATGCTTTGGTGAAAATCGTTTACAAAGTGAGATTAGTCTCCTAAACCACATTTCCATAAATGATATTTTAGATAACCTTTCTAACAGATTGCTTTTCTCCATTGTATTTTGATTTTTTAAAAGTGTAATGCTATAATTGCCTGGTATTTTGCTTTTCTTTTTAATTTAAAAAAAATTGGCTTTGGGGTTATTTCAGTGTGCCACATGTTCAGGCGAGATAGTTTTTCATTGTTTTAAACTACCTCCACGAGCTTTTTAAATCTGTAGACTTTTTGTTTTTGTTCATTTTGAATAATAACTGCAATTATTTCTAAAAACGATTTTACCTTCAGACATTGCTAGTCTATAGAAGTTATCATTTTATGATTAATTTTAGGCATTTCTAAATTCTTGTAACACTGTACTAGTTAATTGATTCCCTCAAAGCTATCATCACACTTGTAATGTGCTTTTCAGCAATACCTGATCTATTATAAAGGCTGTTAGCCTAATTTTCATTTTTAGTATTCCTTCATAATCTTCATTCCTATTTGTTTTGCATTAATAGCATTTTTCCCAACATAGTATTTTATTGATTGTTTGAGAATGTTGCACAACATATCCAAATCATACTCACTTCTCATCCTTCCCAGGTCAACCATCCTATTTTTGTGCCTTCCCTACCAAAAATAAAATACACAAAGTACAGCTTATATTACTAATATAATCATGTGGGCATGCTCAAACTCCTAGGGACTAATGCTTAGATAGCTATGTCCTTTGCCTCCCCCATGACAGAAGCCATGAGCTGTGAAGATATATACTACAGTGTTTCTCATGTTCAAGTATGAGTCTGGAGTCATTGATACCTCTGTAATAAAAGCCTTCCTGTTCATAGAAGTCAACAACACCGAATTATGAATATCCATATGGCTCTGGCTGCATCATGAAGTATCAACCTCAACATTGTTCCCAGGTGGTAGCGAAAATCATTATTAATAGTAGCACCCTGCCAGGCCATGAATCTCTTTAGGATTATATTTTTTAAAACAAACAAACAAACAAACAAACAAACAAACAAACAAAAACACTTTAATAAGAATTCTTAAGCTTTTCAATAGCCCTAATAGTCTATTGACCAAAAGTAGGGGAGGAAGAAGGCTAATAAGACAAGAGAGGGGCATGGACATGTTTAGAAGTAGTTCCTTGGGTTCATTGTTAGTAGTCCAATCCACTAGCAAAACACCAAACCTAAATCAACAGCAGAAGCTTCTCAATCCAGAAAAATCTTGAGGCTTTCCCATTAGCACAAATCTCCTGAAGAGGCAAGGAATTACCAGAACAGCTGGGCGTTGGTGGCGCACGCCTGTAGTCCCTGTACTCAGAGGCAGAGGCAGGCAGACTTCTGAATTCGAGCCCAGCCTGGTCTCCAGAGTGAGTTCCAGGAAAGCCAGGGCTATAAAGAGAAACCCTGTCTCGAAAAAAACAAATACAAAAGAAGCAAAAACAAACAAACAAACAACACACACACACACACACACAAACAAAAACAACAACAACAAAAAAACAAAAAAACAAACAAAAAAAAAAGAAAGAAAGAAATTACCAGAGCACCACCAAAAGGTCTTTGGTATGTTTCCATCTAAAAAGCCACAAAAAGATAAGATCAGAATACATGATGCCCAATAAACACTAGTGTACTGGCTGGTTTTGTGTATCAGCTTGACAAGAACTTGTCACAGGATTTTCCTTGTCCACATAGTTTGAATATTAGTGCAGCAGGAAGACTGTGATTGAACAGGAAAAAGAGAGGTGGAGCTAAGAGTTGCAAAGACATGGATGGAAGAAGGAGAAGGGAGAAGCCCAGATGGAGGCAGACCGACAGGACAATTCAGAACAAGCATGACTTTAAATAGCCACAGATACCTATAAATATCATAATGGATAGAATAATTGGGATAATTTGTCTAATCTAGGTGGGCAGCTTTTATCATTATCAATTGACTCTGAAATTATTGTACAGGTATCTTGTGAATTGTGACTTTATTGGAATATAAATCTGACTAGTTAATTATAAGCTTCAAGAGTTTTTATTTTACCAGGTTACTGGGCATTGTGATATCAAACTGTGAGCAGTCATTGCATGGGAATGATATGACATGGACTCCACCAAGGAAAATTAGTAAGTCTCGTGGTGATGTCTGGGGTGAACTTGGGCCAGAGAAACTGCCAAGATGAGAACACCCCACTAGAAGGTTACTGAAATATGGGACTGCCAACCACAAGGGGCTTATGGCTGAGAAGGAACTATGGGCTTTAGAGACAAGTGAACCAGGAGCTGGGAATATCTTGATAGGTCACTGTGGGGCCTAGCTAGTGACAGAGACAGCAGGAAAGCATGGGGAAGTGAGTTGCTGGCAGTAGCCCAGGAAGCCTCCTGGTCCTTTTTAAATATTTCCTACTACATGAGCTGAAGTTGTCACAGAGAAAGGAAATTCCCTTGAAGAAATGACTTCCTGAGATACAGCTGTAAGGGATTTTCTAAATTAGTGCTCAAGTATAGAAGGGCCCATTATGGGTGGTGCCAACTCTGGTTGCGCTGGTAGTCCTAAATTCTCTAAGAAAGCAAACTGAAAAAACCAGTAAGTAACATCCTTCCATGGCCTCTGTATAAGCTCTTCCTTCAGGTTCCTGCCTTGTGTGAGTTTATGTTCTGACTTCCTTTGGTGATGAGCAGCAATGTGCTGAATAAACCCTTTCATCCTCAACATGCTTCTTGATCATGATGTGCATGCAGGAACAGAAACCCTGATTAAGACAACTCAAAATCAGAGTCAGGCCAGAGCATGGTCCATTATCTGTATTGTGATTTTTTCTTTTTCTTTTCTTTTCTTTTTTTTTTATTTACATTGCAATTGATTTCCCCTTTTATGGGTCCCAACTACCCGCAAGTCCCATAAGCCCTCTTGTGTCCCCCTATTCTTCCATCCACCCCTTCCCACTTCCCTGTTCTGGAATTCCCTTATACTCTTGCATTGAGTCTTTCCAGAACCAGGGGCCACTCCTCCATTCTTTTTGGACATCATTTAATTTGTGGATTATGTCCTGGGTATTCAAAGTTTCTAGGCTAATATCCACTTATCAGTGAGTGCATACCATGATTGATCTTTTGAGACTGGGTTACCTCACTTAGTATGATGTTCTCCAGCTCCATCCATTTGTCTAAGAATTTCATGAATTCATTGTTTCTAATGGCTGAATAGTACTCCATTGTGTAAATATACCACATTTTTTTTATCCATTCCTTCGTTGAAGGACACCTAGGTTCTTTCCAGCTTCTGGCTACTACAAATAGGGCTGCTATGAACATAGTTTAGCATGTGTCCTTATTGCATGCTGAAGAATCCTCTGGATATATGCCCAGTAGTGGTATAACAGGGTCCTCAGGAAGTGACATGCCCAGTTTTCTGAGGAACAGCCAGACTGATTTCCAAAGTGGTTGCACCATCTTGCAATCCCACCAGCAGTGGAGGAGTGTTCCTCTTTCTCCACATCCTCGCCAACACCTGCTGTCTCCTGAGTTTTTGACCTTAGCCATTCTGACTGGTGTGAGGTGAACTTTCAGGGTGTTTTGATTTGCATTTCCCTAATGATTAATGATGTTGAACATTTCTTAAGGTGTTTCTCAGCTCTCCGAAGTTCTTCATGTGAAAATTCTTTGTTTAGCTCCGTACCCCACATTTTAATAGGATTATTTGGTTCTCTGGGTTCTACTTTCTTGAGTTCTTTGTATATATTAGATATTAGCCCTCTGTCAGATTTAGGGTTGGTGAAGATCCTTTCCCAGTCTGTTGGTTGACGTTTTGTCCTTTTGACGGTGTCCTTTGCCTTACAGAAACTTTGTAGTTTTATGAGGTCCCATTTGTCAATTCTTGATCTTAGAGCATAAGCTATTGGTGTTCTATTCAGGAACTTTTCCCCTGTGCCCATGTCCTCCAGGGTCCTCCCCAGTTTCTTTTCTATTAGTTTCAGTGTGTCAGGTTTTATGTGGTGGTCCTTGATCCATTTGGAGTTGAGCTTGGTACAAGGAGATAAGAATGGATCGATGTGCATTCTTCTGCATGCTGACCTCCAACTGAACCAGTACCATTTGTTGAAAAGACTATCTTTTTTTCCACTGGATGCTTTCAGCTCCTTTGTCGAAGACCAAGTGACCATAGGTGTGTTGGTTCATTTCTGGATCTTCAATCCTATTCCATTGATTCACTTGCCTGATATTGTACCAATACCATGCAGTTTTTATCACTATTGCTCTGTAGTAGAGTTTAAAGTCTAGGATATTGAATCCCCCTGAAGTTCTTTTACTGTTGAGAATAGTTTTAGCTATCCTGGGTTTTTTGTTATTCCAGACGAATTTGAGAATTGCTCTTTCTAGCTCTATGAAGAACTGGGTTGGGATTTTTATGGGTATAGCATTGAATCTGTAGATTGCCTTTGACAAGATGGCCATTTTAACTCTATTAATCCTGCCAATCCACGAGCATGGAAGGTTTTTCCATTTTCTGAGATCTTCTTCAATTTCCCTCTTCAGAGATCTGAAGTTCTTGTCATATAAGTCTTTCACTTGTTTGGTTAGAGTCACCCCAAGATACTTTATGCTGTTTGTAGCTATTGTGAAGGGGGTCATTTCCCTAATTTCTTTCTCAGTCTGCTTATCCTGTGAATATATAAAGGCTACTGATTTGCTTGCATTGATTTTGTGGCCAGCCACTTTGCTGAAGTTGTTTATCAGCTGTAGGAGTTCTCTTGTAGAGTTTTTAGGGAAACTTAAGTATACGATCATATCATCTGTAAATAGTGAAAGTTTGACTTCTTCCTTTCCAATTTGTATCCCTTTGACTTCCTTCTGTTGTCTAATTGCTCTCGCTAGGACTTCAAGAAGTATATTGAAAAGATATGGAGAGAGGGGGCAGCCTTGTCTAGTCCCTGATTTTAGTGGGATTGCTTCAAGTTTCTCTCCATTTAGTTTGATGTTGGCTACCGGTTTGCTGTATATTGCTTTTACTATGTTTAGATATGGGCCTTGAATTCCTGTCCTTTCCAAGACTTTTAGCATGAAAGGATGCTGAATTTTGTCAAATGATTTTTCAGCATCTAATGAAATGATCATGTGGTTTTTTTCTTTGAGTTTGTTTATGTAGAGGATAGCATTTATGGATTTCCTTATATTGAACCATGCCTGCATCCCTGGGATGAAGCCTACTTGATCATGCTGGATGATCGTTTTGATGTGTTCTTGGATTTGGTGGGCAAGAATTTTATTGAGTATTTTTGCATCAATATTCATAAGGGAAATTGGCCTGAAATTCTCTTTCTTAGTTGGATCTTTGTGTGGTTTTGGTATCAGCATAATAGTGGCTTCGAAAAAGGAGTTGGGTAGTGTTCCTTCTGTTTCTATTTGGTGAAAAGTTTGAAGAGTATTGGTGTTAAGTCTTCTTTGAAGGTCTGATAGAATTCTGCACTGAAACCATCTTGTCCTGTGCTTTTTTTGGTTGGAAGCCTATCTATGACCCCTTCTATTTCTTTAGAGGTTATGGGTCTGTTTAGATGGTCTATTTGATCCTGGTTTAATTTTGGTATTTGGTATCTGTCTAAGAAAATGTCCATTTCCTCCAGATTCTCCAGTTGTGCTGAGTACAGGTTTTTGTAGTAGGATCTGATGATTTTTTGAATTTCCTCGGTTTCTGTTGTAATATCTCCATATTCATTTCTAATTTTGTTAATTTGGATACTTTCTCTGTGCCCTTTGGTTAGTCTGGCTAAGGGTTTATCTATCTCATTGATTTTTTCAAAGAACCAGCTTTTGGTCTTGTTGATTCTTGTATGGTTCTCTTGGTTTCTACTTGATTGATTTCAGCCCTGAGTTTGATGATTTTCTGTCTTCTTCTCCTCCTGTGTGAATTAGCTTCTTTTTGTTCCAGGGTTTTCTGTTGTTCCGTTAATCTTCTAGTGTAAGCACTCTTGAATTTCTTTTTGGAGGCACTCAAAGCTATGAGTTTTCCTCTTAGCACTGCTTTCATTGTGTTCCATAGATTTGTGTATGTTGTGCCTTCATTTTCATTAAATTCTAAGAAATCTTTGATTTCTTTCTTTATTTCTTCCTTGACCAAGGTATCATTGAGTAGAGTATTGTTCAGTTTCCATGTGTATGTGGGCTTTCTGTTGTTTTACTGTTACTAAAGACCACTTTTACTCCATAGTGATCTGATAGGAGGCATGGGATTATTTCAATCTTCTTATATTTGTTGAGGTCTGTCTTGTGACCAACTATATGATCTATTTTGGAGAAGGTACCATGAGGTGCTAAGAAAAAGGTATATTCTTTTGCTTTGGGATAAAAAGTTCTATATATATATATATCTGTTAACTCCAATTGGTTCAAAGCTTGAATTAATTTCATTGTCTCCCTGTTTAGTTTCTGTTTTCCTGATCGGTCCTTTGGTGAAAGTGGAGTGTTGAAGTCACCCACAATTATTGTGTTAGGTGCAATGTGTACTTTGAGCTTTAGTAAAGTTTCTTTTATGAATGAGGGTGCCCTTGTATTTGGGGCATAGATGTTCAGGATTGAGAGTTCTTCTTGTTGAATTTTTCCTTTGACCAGCAAGTAGTGACCTTCCATGTCTCTTTTGATGACATTAGGTTGAAAGTCAATTTTATCTGAAATTAGAATGGCAACTCCGGCATGTTTCCTGGGATCATTTGCTTGTAGAATTGTCTTCCAACATTTTACTCTAAGGTAGTTTTTGTCTTTAACATTGAGGTGTGTTTCCTGTATGCAGCAAAATGTAGGGTCCTGTTTATGTAACCAGTCTGTTAGTCTATGTCTTTTTATTGGGGAATTGAGTCCATTGATGTTAAGAGATATCAAGGAGTAGTGGTTATTGCTTCCTAACATTTTTGATTTTAATTTTATTCATGTGTGGTTATCTTCTTTGGGTTTGATGAAAGAAGCTTAATATTCTGCTCTTTCCAGGGTATAGTTTCCCTCGTTGTAATGGTGCTTTCCCCTTTGTAGGGCTGGGTTTTTAGAAAGATATTGTGTAAATTTGGTTTTGTCATGGGATATCTTGGTTTCTCCATCTATAGTAATTGAGAGTTTCACTGAGTATAGTAGTCTTGGCTGGCATTTGTGTTCTTTTAAAGTTTGCATAGAGCTCCGCCCAGGATCTTCTAGCTTTCATGATCTCTGGTGAGAAATCTGGTGTACTTCTGATAGGTTTTCCTTTATATGTTACTTGCCCTTTTTCTCTTACTGCCCTAAGTATTCTTTCTATGTATACTACATTTGGGGTTTTGATTATTATGTGATGGGAGGTATTTCTGTTCTGGTCCAGTCTGTTTGGAGTTCTGTAGGCTTCTTGTATATTCATGGGCATCTCTCTCTCTTTAGGTTAGGGAAGTTTTCTTCCATAATTTGTGTCCTAGATTTCCTGGATATTTTGGGTTACAAGCTTTTTGCATTTTGCATTTTCTTTAACTGTTGAGTCCATGGTGTCTACGGTATCTTCGGCATCTGAGATTCTTTCTTCTATCTCTTGTATTCTGTTGTTGATATTTGCGTCTATGGTCCCTGATTTCTTCCCAAGGTTTTCTATCTCCAAAGTTGTCTCCCTTTGTGCCTTCTTAGTTGTTTCTACTTCTGTTTTTAGATCCTGGAATTTTTTCTCAGTTCTTTCATTTGCTTGTTTGTGTTTTCCTCTAATTCTTTAAGCGATTTTTGTGTTTCCTCTTTCATGACTTTGCTGTTGATCAAGGTTCTCCTGTATTTCTTTATGTGATTTTTGCGTTTCCTCCTTATTGGCTTTTGTATTCTCCTGAATTTCTTTCAATGATTTTTGTGTTTCCTTGTAAGGGCTTCTAATTTTTGATCCATTTTCTCCTGAATTTCTTTAAGTATGTCCTTCATGTGTTCCTGTACTAGCATCATGACCAGTGATTTTAAATCCAAATCTTGTTTTTCTGGTGTGTTGGGGTATCCAGGACTTACTAATGTTGGAGAATTGGGTTCAGATGCTGCCATAATGCCTTGGTTTCTGTTAGTAACGTTCCTATGTTTGCCTTTAGCCATCTGGTTCTCCCAGGAGTTAGATGGTCTTATTGTCACTGGCTGGTACTTCAACCTACTGTGGATCTTTAAGATTATCTCTGCAACACTGTATGACTGGGTTTCTTCTGGCACAGATTACTGATATTCTGGCTTCCTCTTTTGTGCCTTTGGAGCCTTTCTCAGTCTTGCCTCAAGCAATGCTATACTTAGGTTGTCAAGGTCAACCAGGTGTTCTCTGTCTGCACTATTAGGGAGGGAAGAAGTTGTGGTGGGAGTCACTCCCTCTGTTGATTCTCACATAGGACACAGGTCCTGCGATGGCCTGGCTTGCAGATGAACCACCTATGTGCTCAGTTCCTGAGTGCACCACCAGAAATCTATAGCTCAGGGTGGTACAGTACCTAGTCATTCTTTTGTGTCCTGGCAGGCAGCAAGTATCGTATTGTGATATTTATACTGTTTCCAAGTATCACATGCCTTATCATGCATTGGCTCCAGCAAAACATCACTTTCTCTTTCACCAGACAGCTTCCAGGTAAAAATACCATGGGTCTGTTCTCAACAAAACATCCTCTTGTATGTATGCTTCATCAAAACATCCCCTCATAAGACAGTTTTCAGAAAAATATCACATGACACAGCTGAGTCTTAAATGAAACCAGACATTCCCACTTCAAGCCTCATTGTGCTCCTAAAAAGCACAGGTATCTTATTCTAAATAGCCTTGCATGTTTAGACTATGTTTATTTTAAAACCTTTTTAATCATTACTGTTTATTTCACTTGATTGAATATAAAATGAGTTATACTGGAATTAATTTTGTACATAGCATGATGGTTAATGTTCTGAGTCTGTAACAATCGTAAGTAAAATGTGCTCTCCAACTGATTAAATCCAATCAAGTTTCTTTTTCAGACTAAAATGACATCTGACTAGAAAAAGTATACATAAAAGACTCTAAAAACAACTGGGTGGTGGTTGTGCACGCCTTTAATCCCAGCACTTGGGAGGCAGAGGCAGGCAGATATCTGAGTTTGAGGCCAGCCTGGTCTACACAGTAAGTTCCAGTACAGCCAGGGCTATACAGAGAAACTCTGTCTTGAAAGAAAACAAAAACTATAAACAAAAAAAGACCCTAAAAAAATAAACCCACTGTCAATACCTTTGTAACATTGATGTAGTAGCTAGTGTGATAATTTGAGTGAAATAAATCAAGGGAATACAAATATCAAAGAAAAGTTAAAAGTATCATTATTTGCACGTAATGTGATAAATACATAAATCATCTGAAATCTCCCATTAGGGAATTTCTACAGGCAGTAATCACTTTCAGAAAAGTAGCGAGATATAAAATTTATAGATAAAAAAAAAAAACAGTAGCCTTCTATATACAAATCACACATCAAATGAAACAAAGCAAAACTTTGGGAAACAGTACCCTTTTGCAATAACCTAAAACAAAAAACATAAAACAAACAACTACAAAACTTGCCATAGCTCTATAACTCTAGCAAACAAGTGAAAGAAATTGTAGGATAATAGCTCTTGAGGACAACTTTGAAGACTTCCCCTGCCAAGGTGTAAACCATTCAATTCAGAATATGTACGTGAATTGCCTACTTGCACAACTGCCCTATTCCCAAGACTCAGTTCCCAAAGACCCACTCTACCACCCACCACTCTCACTTTATGCCTTGCTATACTGCTGGGCCCAAGCCTTAACTCCCAAGGACTTCAACTCCTCAGGTACTTACCAGACAAGTCAGAAAAAAAAAATACACATCTACCGTGCTGTGCCAAAGGCCATGAATGCAACAAGAAGTCCAGCTCCATCTTAGTCAGACACTTCTTAGTGGAACAGAGATCACTCTGGCCATTGGAGATCCAAACCACAAAGACCAGAAGACTAAAGAGAAAAAATAACCAGGGATCAAAACACAAATCCAGCAACGAAAATGTCAAAGAGCAGAAACAAAGACCCATATTTCTCTGTAAGAGCACATTCAGCTACATCAAGGGCAATGTGGCACCAGCAAAGCTGAGTGATTCTGTGATAACATTTCAAATGGTTTCCCCTTTTCTGGCCTCCCACTCCCTGAAAGTCACATAAGTCCCCTTTCCTCCCCCTGTTCTCCCATCCACCCCTTCCCACTTCCCTGTTCTGGTTTTGCCCTATACTGCTACACTGAGTCTTTCCAGAACCAGGGGCCACTCCTCCATTCTTCTTGTACCTCATTTGATGTGTGAATTATGTTTTGGGTATTCCAGTTTTCTAGGCTAATATCGACTTATTAGTGAGTGCATACCATGATTCATCTTTTGAGACTGGGTTACCTCACTTAGTATGATGTTCTCCAGCTCCATCCTTTTGTCTAAGAATTTCATGAATTGATTGTTTCTAATGGCTGAATAATACTCCATTGTGTATATATACCACATTTTTTTGCATCCATTCTTCCGTTGAGGGATAACTGAAGCAAAAGAAAATGGCCTTAAAACCAACATTATGTAGATAATAGATGTCCTTAAAGAGGAAAAGACAAAAAAAAAAAAAAATCCCTTAAAGAATTCCAGAAAAAGACAAAGAAAAACTAGAAGAAATCAATAAATTCCTTTAATAAATGTCAAAAATGTCAAGAAAAAATAAACATACCAGCCAAGTAAACTGTTGAAAACCTGAAAATGTAAATAGAAGTAGTATTTACATTAAACCCAAACTGAGAAAATTCTGGAAAATATAGGTAAGTGAACAGTCACTACTGACACAAACTTCAACAGCAAAATAGAGGAAATGGTAGAGAGAATCACAGACATTGAAGATTCGAGAGAAGAAATGGATTAATTAGTCAAAGAAAATGTTAAATCTAAACCATTGTAAACACAAAATATAAAAAATATATGAGACAGTATCCAAAGACCAAATGTAAGAATAATAAGAGTAGAAGGAAAAATATCCTATCTCAAAAATCCAGAAATTACACTTAACAAAATCATCGAATGAATTTTTTCTAACATAAAGATGAACTGCCAAGCCGGGCATGGTGGTGCACGCCTATAATCCCAGCACTTGGGAGGCAGAGGCAGGCAGGTTTCTGAGTTTGAGGCCAGCCTGGTCTACAAAGTGAGTTCCAGGACAGCCAGGACCACACAGAGAAACCCTGTCTCAAAAAACCAAAAGAAGAAGAAGAAAAAAAAAGAGAGATGAACTGCCTATAACAGTACAGGATGCTTAAAATATCAAATATTTTGGACTACAAAAGAAAGTCCCCATGCCACATAATATTCAAAAACCTAAACATACATAACAAGAATGAAAGGATTAATAAAGAAAGAAAATCAAATATGTCACAAAAGAAGTGAAAATAAATCAGAAAATCAGAGTTGAAAATTCCTGAAATCAAAAATTTACTTGCTTTTTTGGTAACACTATTGAGTTAAATAAAAACAACAGTCACTTCAGCAACACAAGAAACCATTCCCAGAAATTATTTTGATCAAACATTCTCCCAGTTACTTATATATCAGTTGCTGGATGGTGTAACACATCAACTAATTTGTCAAATGGCACATCATATGAATTTGTCAATATTTATCATGTATGTGTATATGGACAGATATGAATGCAATCTGCTGAATTTATTCTCATTGTTTGTGCATATGGTTTCAGGAATGAACATTTCATATTAGATACGTAATTATGGAACTCAGCCCAGAAAGAAACTAATTCAACATCTCTCAGTAGTCAGTATTTGTAGATCTTTGTCTAAGGGGGAACAACTTGTCTTTGTTCCACCTTATACATTAACATCTACTTTAAGATTGCCAGCGATAAGCTTTATTTTTTATATATTAGAAAGTATTGTCTTCAAGTATTAGAAAGTATATATCTATAATATTAAGTCTTAGGTATTCCCTATATTTTTTCCAATCATAATAATCTTCTGACTGAGATATTTGAAGAAGTTGCCCTTTAAAAAAATGAAGCTCATTAACAAAAATAAGATGAGGTATTTACAATTTTTATAATCTCTCTAGTCTTTTGCTTCAGTGTTTTAGCCTATTTTCTGTTAAAAAAAAATAAAGAAAAAAGAAAAAAAGCTACACTGATTCCATTGCTACTTTGCTTTTGGCCAGTATTCCCTTGCTATAAAATCATTTGAATCAGTATTAATTTTTTATTTCACAATTGAGAGGTCCCCAATCGGTTTGGCTCAAAAGGGTCTTGTGTTTATTCCAACAGTTCTTCTGCTTTGAGAGAGGATGGTTTCTGTCCAAATAAATATAATTTATGAGTTTGAAAGTCATGAAAGTTATATATTTTTTATTTATTTATTTTCTATATTCTTTGTTTACATTCTAAAAGCTTTCCCCTTTCCCAGTTCCCCCCTCCCCATATGTCCCATAAATCTTCATCTCTCCATCCATTCTCCTGTCTTTCCCCCTCCCTTTTCTCTGTCCTGGTAGTCCCCTACAATGTTGGATCAAGCCTTTCCAGGATTAAGGCCCTCTTCTTCCTCCTTCATGGGAATCATTTGATATGCTAATTGCATCTTCAGTATTCAGAGCTTCAGAAATAATATCCACTTATCAATGATTGCATTCCATGTGTATTCTTTTGTGATTGTGTTACCTCGCTTAGGATGATATTTTCCAGTTCCATCCATTTGCCTAAAAAATTCATGAATTCATTGTTTTGAATTGCTGAATAGTACTCCATTGTGTATATATACCACATTTTCTTTTTCCATTCCTCCATTGGGGGGCATCTGGCTTCTTTCCAGCTTCTGGCTATTATAAATAAGGCTCTATGAACAAAGTGGAGCATGTGTCCTTATTGTATGCTGGGGAATCCTCTGGGTATATGCCCAGGAGAGGTATAGCAGGGTCCTCCGGAAGTGTCATGCCCAGTTTTCTGAGGAACCACCAGACTGATTTCCAGAGTGGATGTACCATCTTATAATCCAATCAGCAGTGAAGTGTTATCCTCAGCAACACCTGCTGTCTCCTGAGTTTTTAATCTTAGCCATTCTGACTGGTGTGAGGTGAAATCTCAGGGTTGTTTTGATTTGCATTTCCCTAATGGCTAATGATGTTGAGCATTTCTTAAGGAGCTTCTCGGCCATCCAAATTTCTTCAGGTGAAAAATCTTTGTTTAGGTCTGTACCCCATTTTTAATAGGGTTATTTGGTTCCCTGGGGTCTAACTTCTTGAGTTCTTTGTATATATTGGATATTAGCCCTCTATCAGATGTAGGGTTGGTGAAGATCTTTTCCCAATTTGTAGGTTGTAGTTTTGTCCTTTTGACGGTTTCCTTTGCCTTACAGAAACTTTGTAATTTTATGAGATCCCATTTGTCAATTCTTGATCTTAGAGCATAAGCTATTGGTGTTCTGTTCAGGAACTTTTCCTCTGTGCCTATGTCCTCAAGGGTTTTCCCCAGTTTCTTTTCTATTATGTTCAGTGTGTCTGGTTTTATGTGGAGGTCCTTGATCCACTTGAAAGTTATATATTTTAATTGCTTATATTGTCTAAACTGCTGTCTTCTGGATTAGAACATACCACTTAATTATATTCACAGGGTTTGTTTTATGTCAGAGTGTGTTACCAATAAAATACTTAAATACATAATCAGATCAAAATTATTACAGAAAATGATCAAAGGGTAAATAGATTCTAAATTTATTTTAAGTTTTTTCTTTTTTCATTTATATTTATTATAGATATCAGAAAGAAAAATGTGAACTACAGTCAGTAGCTTGATGAGTAGCTAATTCTGATTAAGGTCTCTCTGACAAGGACTTAATTTTCTTCTGAGTGTGCAGAAAAATGCATATTTCCTTTATGTATCTCCATTATCATGTCCACGTGACAGAATCCTGAAAAAGATGGATGCATTAAAATTTCCTCAGAAAATAAAGTAAGGTATTAGAAAGAGATGTGAAATCATTCTTTTCCTTCTGCCTACCCAGAATGCAGTCATGATGCTGAGTGTCAAATAATTACTCTGCCACCAAAAAGAAGAAAGTCACATGATCAGCATGAGTAAACAAGAAGAGACCAAAACTGGGCGACTTCAATAAACACCCTCTGGTCACCATGGTATGGTCCCAGAAATGACACTTTCCCTCAAGTACATTTTAAATGTAGGAAATGAACATGAATGGTTTCAAAGAAGGCAGACTCATGAAACATGAAAGGAGATGGGCCATGAAATGTTCCTTGACAAATGAACTAGGAGAGCATGATTGATGCCCAGGCTCCACTTCCAGGAGTACCTACTGGTTCATTTCAGACAGTGAGAATTTGGTTTGTGCCATGGACCACTGATTGCAGTATGCTTCAAGTCCCCTTCTTAGCGGAATGTCATTTGAGCCACTACTTCCTTTATTACTTTATACTAGTTTTTCAAGAGTCAGATAATATGTATCTTTGTGATTTTAAATGCCATTGGGTTGTAAATCAAGACCATGATAATGCACATGAAAACAGAAAGAAAACTGAAAACATTGTTCTAAAATCACAATGAAACAACCAATAATTATTTGGGATCCTTTCTTTGGAAGTAGGTGAAGGTATTCCCTCTTAGAGTAAAAAATAAAGTGATGTTATGTAGCCTAGCAGTCAGGTTTTGTATTTGTTATTTGCCTACCTAGTGCATTACTCTTATAAAATCAGTATGTCTTAAAGTTAGTAGTATTATCAGCTAAAACTGTTTGTTAACAGTATTAGCTCTGTTCTATCTTCAAGGACTGTCATTAATATATTAGATTGAAAAAGGAATATTCAGTGTATACCAATCAATAAAAATATTCACATACACATTAGAATACACACTACCTTGGAGAACACTTGTAAATCAAATAACAAACAGTAGTATTTTTGTTTTTAGTGTACAAATTGGAGCTCACACAAAATTAAGCACAATCACTAGTTACACTGTTTTAGAAGGACAAGATGTTGATCACTATCAGATTTTGCTGGTTCTCTGTTCAAAACAATTGATAATCATTTGGGTTCCTTTATGTGAAAGTAGCTGAATGTATTCCCTCTTAAAGGGTGAAAATAAAGAGATGTTAGCTAGCCTAGCAGTCAGGTTTTGTACTTGTTATTTGCCTGCCTAGTGCCTTGCTCTTATAAAATCAGTATCCCTTAAAGTTAGTAGTGTGATCTTAGGCAGTGAAACTTTACTCAGGAAATAAAGTTCCTTTCTACTAAAACTGAGAATCAGAGTTGGATTGCTGCAACTCACATAGCAGAGAGAACTTTTGCAAGTGATTCTCTGAATCATATGTGCCATAATAGCAGTTCTCTCTCTCTCTCTCTCTCTCTCTCTCTCTCTCTCTCTCTCTCTCTCTCTCTCTCTCTCTCTCTCTCAAATCCTCTTTCTGTCTCTCTCTCTCTCTCTCTCAAAATCCCTCTCTCTGTTTTTCTGCCTCTCTCTCTCCCTCTCTCTCTCTCTCTCTCTCTCTCTCTCTCTCTCACACACACACACACACACACACACACACACACACACACTCACACATGCATCACATACATACAAATGTATATGTACCCAGCCATGAAGAGATTTGATGTGCAGGGGTATGGGAAATACCTAGGGTGCTTGCACCTTCTTCAAAAGTAGAGGGGGATGTGGGGATTGTAGGAGGTGTAACCAGAAGTGGTACAGTCATCAGGATGTAAAGTGAATTTTTAAAAAAGGTAAAATATTTGAGGTAATATAATTGGATACTAATTAAAATAGAAAAAAAAGTACACCCTAAATCTGTGGAACAGATGAAACATATTTCAAGGTAAATGAAATCTGAACATTATTTCAACAGATGTTCCATTTATTTCTACAGCACCATTCCTATATTTAATGAGTATTTTTTCATAAGAAGAGGAATTTATATATTTTAACAAATGCTGTGGTAATAAGGGAAAGCTCGAGTCATTCTAAATGTCAATAAAAGTCAATTTGACAAGTTTTTTCATTCACAGCATATAATCCATCCACTTGGGAAATACAAACATGAATCCATATTTAAAGGAGGATTTTACTTGAAATAAACACCACATCTCATAACATTGTGTAAACATTCACAGATGAAATATATATATATTCCAATGAAGATTTTAATTAATTGCTTTATTTAGCTATTTTAATGTAATGATACTTTAATAGTTATCTGATCATTAATAGAAATAATATTATATATGTTATTCTGAAAATTGTATATTTTTAGTATCACAACTAATATATCCAATAACCACTATGTACCACACATTATCAAAGGCAATTATTTGGGCTGGCTTTAATTTGTCTATACTTTGTTTGGGGTAATTGAAATACAATTTACTGTTTGTAATTTGAATTTATCTCCATGTTGATAAATTTGTAAGTCGGAATCTTAGTTCAATTTGTTGATTAATGACAAATAGTTTTTATTATAGACTTTCAATTTCTTTTTTCAGTTTGACAAGTTCACTTTTGACTCACATTGATCATGTATTAAATGCTTAGGTACAGACCCAATTTATTTTAATTTACATAGAAAATGAACATATCTTCTTAGATATCTTGTAAATTGAACTTAGGTAGGAAACTGAACATTCCAGTGAACTGAAATATCTAGAATGTTTTTTTTTTCTCATAAAGGAGCAAAATACCACTGGTGAACCCACTTTGAAATCTTGCTTTGTGCTGACAGTTGAACTATAACTGTATTTCATAAACCATAGCGCTCCCAAGTTACTGAAAATAAATTGATTTTCTGGAAATATGCGACACACAGTTTCTCAGTATGAGTCTTGAACAGTCTGTCCCTAAAGTAGTTATTTCCATTTACACCCCTGACCTGCCAGTATCTTCAGCGCCACTGTAGTTTTTCATGTACTTCAAAAGCTACAGATCTGTTTCCATCCCTCTTAATCTAATATAAACTGCACATGCTTCTATCAGTAAAGACCTTCATTTTTATCCTTCTTCGATTTCATGACACCAATGGTTCTATATTTCATAGAAAACGGAGCAGAATGAAATTACGCATCGCTCAGATTTCAGCAATATCTGCCTTATGTGATTCAGGGCCTCCATACAAAGAAGAGGTCATTCTTAATATTTCAGAAAATGTTTCTTTCGGGGGATTCTACATGATAAGCTTTAGAATGTGTTGGATACTTTTATTTGGAAAGCATGAAAATGATGAAAAACAATTAAAGGATAAAATGACAGTGTTCCATATGAATTTAGGCAGTTAGTAAAGCTGTTGGTAAAACCATGACATTGCATTGCCTCTACACCCTAAAGACAGAATGGAGTAGACAAATTGATTGCTGTAGTATTCTAAATTCAGGATAGGCAACATTGGCAAGTACAAACATAGAGTCAAAAGGAAATGGTAAAGACAAATATAATTTATATACTCAAAAAATATAGACTAGAAAAATTATTTTATTTTAAAACTAATGGCCCCAGTATTTGTGCACATTTTTAATTACAATGTTTTAATTGCGTTTTAACAGAACTTAAATAAAAAAACAAAGAAAATGGTATAAGAATGAAAAGAAAATTTAAAACGGAAGTCATGCTATGTGTGAACATTTTTAGATTTTGAATCTATACTCTAGTGCAAGATAGATTCCTTGGGAAATACATTTGTACAAAATATGGAATGGGCTAGCTTCAATCTTCCAATTGACTTAGGTATGAATGGACTGGTTAAAAGTGAGAGCATTGTATCAAATTCCTCCCTGTATGATATTCTTACAGAATTTTGTTGGGTCCATGTTGATATCCTTCTAAATTCACTTTATAGCATTGTATATGAGAGAATTAGTTCAGATGTTCCGGTCTGTTGATCTGAGACATTGTAATGTATTAACTATCTGCCACAGAAACTCCAGGCACTAGTGAGAATGTTAAGGTCTCAGTCATACAGATGGTTGTCAGGGCAAAGATCCAGTCCTGTTGTGAAGGCAGAACTCTGAATATGGATGGGGAGCAGAAGAGGATTTGCATGTGCTATAATCCACGAGGCCAGCCAGGGGGAGATTCCATGTCTATAACTGGGTAATTGACTGGAATGGCTTGTCTGAATAGATGTAAGCTGATTTGAAATGATGGAGAATGAAGCCCTGCTGGGAACCTGTAGCAGATCTGAATAAATGCATGGGCTGAGGCCAGAGAGCAGAAATTAAGCCTCCTGAAAATCAGGGATGTGTGACCATGTACCAGGAGTGAGTCCAGAAGCATATGCCAAAGGAAGATCAACAAGGACCAGCTGTCACCATCACAATACAGGTGGAAAAGAAAAGAAGCTGGAGACAAAGAGGTCTGAAGCAAAGAAATCTAAAGGAGACATGCACATGTAATTTCTTTAGATGCTTGGGTGGTCTGTGATTTATAAATTTTTATTCACCACACCTGCTTTAGTCACGAAGGCTTCATTCAAATTACAGGGATTTCTGGTAGAAATGGCCTGGTTTAACACCCATATTCCTTAATACTGTTTCAGAATCTCAGCAAAGTTAATCTTGCACACTAATGTCATCAAGTTCTGCATGGGTGAAATGGCATGACCGAGATGCCTAATGCACAAAAAGGACTTTGAAATGTATGTGACAGATCATTTCTTTCTTGGCTTGAAATAAACAGAAAATGCTTGATTGTGAAATCTTGTTCCTTATAACAAATACACTAATGAACGGTTTTGGCAGCTCTTGTTGTTGCTGTTTTTTGGTTTGTCGTTCTAAATGTGGAAAAGACATGGGAAGTTAAGTGTGAAAATGAACTTCCTTGGGTGAATGACTGTTAAGGAATTTATTACTTTTTTGATCCAAATTATCAGGCTATTGGATCTTCTCTCAATTTTCTGTCAAACTCTCTTATCTGTATTGGAGGCCAACTAAAACTCCCAAGATTATGAAATTATCGTTTTTTTGTTATTGCTTTTGTTTTTGTTTTTTGTTGTTGTTTTTTACTGATTTGTATTGTTTTATTATTTTATTCGATATATTCTTTAATTATGTTTCAAATGATTTTCCCTTTCCTGGCTCCCCACTCCCCGAAAGTTCTATAAGCCCTCTTCCTTCCCCCTGTTCCCCCATCCACCCCTTCCCACTTCTCTGTTCTGGTATTCCCCTACACTGCTGCACTGAGCCTTTCCAGAACCAGGGGCCACTCCTTCCTTCTTCTTCTTGAACATCATTTGATATGTGGATTGTGTCTTGGGTATTCCATGCTTCTAGGCTAATATCCACTTATTAGTGAGTGCATACCATGAATGTTCTTTTGAGTCTGGGTTACCTAACTTAGAATGATGTTCTCCAGTGCCATCCATTTGTTTAAGAATTTCATGAATTCATTGTTTTTAATGGCTGAATAGTACTCCATTGTGTAGATATACCACATTTTTTGTATCCATTCCTCTGCTGAGGGACATCTGGGTTCTTTCCAAATTCTGGCTATTATAAATAGGGCTGCTATAAACATAGTGGAGCATGTATCCTTATTATATGCTGGGAAATCCTCTGGGTATATGCCCAGGAGTGGTATAGCAAGATCCTCCAGAGGTGTCGTGCCCAGTTTTCTGAGGAACCACCAGACTGATTTCCAGAGTGGTTGTACCAGCTTGCAATCCCACCAGCAGTGGAGGAGTGTTCCTCTTTCTGCACATCCTCACCAACACCTACTGTCTCCTGAATTTTTAATCTTAGCCATTCTGATTATTGTGAGGTGAAATCTCAGGGTTGTTTTGATTTGCATTACCTAATGACTAATGATACTGAACACTTCTTAGGATGCATCTCAGTCATCTGAAGTTCTTCGGGTGAAAATTCTCTGTTTAGCTCTGTACCTCATTTTTGACAAATAAAAAACTACAAAGTTTCTGTAAGACAAAGGGCACTGTCAAAAAGACAAAACAACAACCAACAAATTAGGAAAAGATCTTCACCAACCCTACATACAACAGAGGGCTAATATCCAATATATACAAAGAACTCAAGAAGTTAGACCCCAGAAAACCAAATAACCCTATTAAAAAATGTGATACAGAGCTAAACAAAGAAATCATTGTTTTATAGGATGCATTTTAATCACAGTTGATATAATCAACTTCATGCTTCTACATTAAAGTAGAAAGAAGAAATTTACAAAGAGTGAACTGTGAAATACAAGAATGTGGGATCTAGATACAGCCAAACATGGCAATAATTTGTAACAAGCTCTACAGCAAATAATAATCGTTCTTAGTTATGTGTTCACACCTGAAAAATGGACATAGCCATGACATTCATTTCCATGGTTTCAGTGAAGATTTTCTCTATGTGTGTATAAGATATTTTCGATGGAGCTAAAAACATTTTAAGTATGTATATGTTTGTATGTATATATATATATATATAATATATCTAAATAGTTTATATATACATATATATACATATGCAAACATGTTAATAAGTATGTATATGTATATATTTCTTAGCCATGTATAACATGTACTGTTAGCAATAATTGTATCCTGAATTGGGAATATTTGTAATAATGTATTAAAACTTAGAACATCAGCAGCAATAAATTATTAATATACATATTTAATACAAGTATATTTATACTATATATAATATACATGATCATTTAGGGTATACCAAGTATTTGAGGAAATTATATTAAACAGGATACAATGTACATGAACACATTAAAATAATTTTTATTGGTTATTTTACTTATTTACACATCAAATGTTGTCCCCCTTCCCAGTTTCCCCTCCTCAAACACCCCATCCCATCATCTCTCCCCCTACCTCTATGAGGCTTCTCACCCACCCACCCATTCCTGATTTGTCTCCCTACTCTGGGCCACTGAGCCTACAGAGAACCAAGGGCCTGCTCGCCCATTGATGCCAGATAATGTAATCCTCTGCTACATATGTATTTGAAGGCCTGGGTCCCTCCATATGTACACTTTGGGTGGTAGTTTAGTCTCTGGGAACTCTTGGTGGTCTGGTGACCATGAATTTATTTTTTATTGTTTGTAATTACTATTTTTTCTTTTTAGTTATTATTTTATTTATTTACATTTCACATGTTATCCCCTTTCCAGGTTTCCCCGCCAAAAGACCCCTATCCCACCCCCTAAACCCTGCTTCTATGAGGTTGCTCCCCCAATAACCCACCCACTCTCACCTCACTGCCCTAGCATTCCCCGTACTGTGGCATCAAGCCTTCACAGAACCAAGGGCCTCCCCTCCCATTGATGTCAGATAAGGCCATCTTCTGCTGCATATGTGACTGGAGCTCTGTTGGCCATGAATTTATAACTGTGCATTGTACCCTGTGGGCTCCTCACTATGCATAAAACTGAATATGATGACCCCTCTACCCCTTAAGAAGTTCACCAGGGAGAATTAATGTTCTCCCTTCAAGTACTGAATGTTGAATGGTGTCATTTTTATAGAGGCCAACTGCAAACAATCATAGCTGCTACAAGTCCATTACTACAATGTTAATGTCATGCCAAGAAAGCAGCATTTTACAGCTCATCTCTCTGTGCATTCTTTGTACATTTTTGTTTCTGACATCTCTTCAAAGATTTCTGGGTACTAGAGAAATAGGTTTCTATGAGGCTGAATGCTCAACTGTCTTTGATTCTCAGTACCTTGTGCAGCAATGAGTTTCTTCAGTTACCACTTTTCTTTGCAAAGCCAACCAACCAACCAAACAAAAGCAAAAAGCAAAAGCAAACAAATATACAAACAAAAAACCCACAACCACACTATGTTGATTAAGGCTAAGAGAAGAATTTGACTTTGGATATTAATATAGATACTTAGAAGGCAGTATGAAATTATTTCATTTTAACTACACAGTGGTTTTAAAGTTTTTCCTAGAGACTATGAGTTTTCTAGTAATTTCACCAGATTTATGATACCAGTAAAGCTCTTCCTATAAAATGGAATTTAAAATCTAATCAGGAAGGCATTGGTCACTCCAGAAGAGTTGTCCCACTATTTTGCATGTGGCAACCTGGCAGATTGCAAGTAACCCAGGTTCAGAAAAATCAATTCATGAAATTAATTTATATAAACAGTAAATAATATTTTGAAAAAATTATGTTCTAGAAATAATTTATTGTTATAACAGTGGAGATACACATACATTTTTTGAATAAAGTAAGTTTTGCTGAAACATTATTCATAAGTTATCAGAAAGTCACATCTACTCAGACATATTCTGGTTCATCTGGTAAACATATAATAGTGAAGAGACAATTTAACTCATTAATTTTGAAGGTTTCAGAGAAGAGAGAAGCCCATGGAGTGAATTAATTGCTATTACATGATTGCTAGGAAATTTATTATAAAAAACAAAATAAAAGTGCTGGGTTATAATATCAATTTGTAACACAGCAGTAATGTTTTATAAAGATAATAAATACAGATATACATAAATACATTGTATTCTGCTATGAATGGTACCATCCAAGTAAAAACCATACTCATTGTGAGCTGTGCAATGCTTCACCACTCCTGGCCCATACTTATTTATTTATTGAAGATTTAAGAATATGTGGAATAAATGACCTTTATATATTGTACTGGCTAGTTTCATGTGTCAACTTGACACAGGCTGGAGTTATCACAGAGAAAGGAGTTTCATTGGGGAAGTGCCTCCATGAGATCCAGTTGTGGGGCATTTTCTCAATTAGTGATAAAGTGGGGAGGGCCCCTTGTGGGTGGTACCACCTTTGGACTGGTGCTCTTTGGTGCTATAAGGGAGCAGGCTGAGCAAGCCAGGGGAAGCAAGTCAGTAAGGAACATCCCTCCATGACCTCTGCATCAGCTCCTGTTTCCTGACCTGCTTGAGTTCCAGTCCTGACTTCCTTTAGTGATGAACTGCAACGTGGATGTGTAAGCTCAATAAACCCTTTCCTCCCCAACTTTCTTCTTGGTCATGATGTTTGTGCAGGAATAGAAACCCTTACTAAGACATATATGTCATGGTATCTACTTTAAAATGATATGGAGAGGATTTCTATCTTATGGAAAGCACAAGTTATGCTTACTACATAGTAAATTATTCTAAAACAGGATGAGAAGCTTAGTGCTGACAAAAAACCAGAATGAAATGAAGGAAACCACTGAGGACCAGAGTCAGGGCTATCTATGGGCACACTAGAGGCTTTCTATTCATTTCTTATTGATTTTTTTTCCCAATACTTATATCTAGCTCCTATTTTCCATATGTATGCTTATATATTTCTAATTATTTATAATTCTTACTCCGTAGAAAAGGCAAACCTCTTTGTAAGCACTTGAAAGAAGAAAGGACAGTCTTCTTTGATACCTGAAGAACATACATCAAGTTAACCATGATATTCCAGTATTGCAACATAAGATGGCTCATTGGTAAAGAACTCTGACTGCTCTTCCCAAGGTCCTGAGTTCAAATCCTAGTCAACCACATGATGGCTCACAACCATCTGTAATAGGATCTGATACCCTCTTCTGGTGAGTCTGAAGACAGTTAGAGTGTACTTACATAAAATAAACAAAATAAAAATCTAATCTAGAGTCTATTTTGTATTAAGAAAGAAAGAAAGAAAGAAAGAAAGAAAGAAAGAGAGAGAGAGAAAGAAAGAAAGATAGAAAGAAAGGAAAGAAAGAAAGAAAGAAAGAAAGAAAGAAAGAAAGAAAGAAAGAAAGAAAGAAAGAAAGAAAGAGGGAGGCCCACAGTTAGACTGAACTCCGTGGTCTGAGGTCGCCACCATCTTGGTGTTTACAACTCAGGGAGGGGAACACGCCTGACCTGCAGGGAGTCCAGTGGATAGACAGAGACCAGAGGTCCGAGGTGATCACCATCTAGGGTCGGGCAGCTCAGCCAGCTCAGCCAGGGAAACGCCTCATCTGCAGGGAGTCCCTAGACAGAACTGTGCTCCTAGGTTGCAAGAAACTCAGCCAGATACTCAAAGGGCACCACAGTGAAGGATTGCCCAGGATACAGACTTCCTGGGTTCCTTCTGCACGAGGGAGCAGTACAGCTCTACAGCTGCCTGGGAAAGTATCCTGCAGGGGAGCATCTGACCTGCAGGAAGTTCCGTGGTTAGACAGAGCCCTGAAGTCAGAGGTTGCTACCACCTTGGTGCCTGCAGCTCAGCCAGAGGAACTCCTGATGTGCAGGGAGTCCCATGGATAGACAGAGCCCCGAGGGCTGGGGCACCACTATCTACTCTCCAGCAGCTCAGCCAGCTCAGCCAGGAGAACACCTGTTCTTCAGAGTGTCCCATGGTTAGACAGAGCTCTGAGGTCTGAGATTGCCACTACCTTGGCTACTGTCACCAAGCAGCCAGCCCAGCCAGAGACCTGTGCCACATCTGACACAGGAAAGATCCCACTACCTAATACTCTCTAGAGAATCAGCAGGAGCAGCTTAAACACCACTACCCCTTTCCACCAGAGGTGGTATACCGGTGCCACATATGACACTAGGAAGATCCTACTTCCTGATTCTCACTCAAGATCGGACAAGAGCAGGATATTCAGTAGACACGGGGGCATTTGAGAACCAGCAAGAAGCCCTGTTCTGGGCCATTGGCCCTACAGAGTGATCAACACTTGGAGGAGGTCCACAGGACATCCACCATCTTTACTACCAGGCAGACCAGACAGGCAATACCAGGTACACAGAGCCATTCCGAGTATAGCATTGCTTGTGACAAGGCACACTAGGGCTCCAATGGCACCCTAGAATAGGGCAGCACATCAGCAATCTGTGCCAGGAGAAACCTAGTCATCCAGTAGTAGAGAAATAGTTTTACAGGCCCACAGGAGGTTCAAGCAATAGCCAGTAACAGCAGTACCAACTAATGCCAGAGATAACCAGAAGGAAAAAGGCAAATGCAGGAACGTTACTAACAGAAATCAAGGCAATATGGCAACATCTGAACCCAATTTTTCAGCAAAGGCTAGTCCTGGATACCCCAACACACCAGAAAAACAAGATTTGGATTTAAAATCACTGGACATGGACTGGGAGCACACAACTTGATCTGGCAGCATGGAGCTTAGGTTCCAGTCCTGAGGCCTCTGGCAGGAGCCCTCAGATCTCTGCTTCAAGATCCAGAACAGCCTGGGCTGCAACGCCACATCTCCAGGTCCTGCAAGAGACAAGAGGGGCATCTGGGAGGCTGGCTGGAGGAGTCAGTGTGCTCTGATGAGTCCAGCAGGCCCCTGAGGGAGCCTTCAGGTGTCTGCTTCCAGATCTGAACAGCCTGGGCCACAGCACCCTGTCTCCAGGCACTGCAGGAGATCAGCTGTGCACCAGAGGCCACCCGGGAAGAGGCAGCTTGCACTGGTGAGTCCAGCATTGATAAGACCAACTAACACCAGTGAGAACTAGATGGCAAAAGGCAAATGCAGAAATGTCACTAACAGAAATCAAGGCAATATGGCAGCATCTGAACCCAAATCACCTTTAACAGCATGTCCTGGATACCCCATCACACCAGTAAAACAAGAATTGGATTTAAAATCACTGGTCATGAAAATACATGAAGGACATACTTAAAGAAATTCAGAAGAAAATGGATCAAAAGTTAGAAGCCTTTGCAAGGGAAACACAAAAATCATTGAAAGAAATTCAAGAGAATACAAAAGCCAATAGGGAAAAAACACAAAAATCACTTAAAGAAATACAGGAGAACTTTGGTCAATATACTGGCGTCATGAAAGAGGAAACACAAAAATCTCTTAAAGAATTACAGGAAAGCACAAACAAGCAAGTGAAGGAGCTAAGCAAAACCATCCAGTATCTAAAATCAGAAGTAGAAACAACTAAAAAATCTCAAAGGAAGACAACTTTGGAGATAGAAAACCTTGGGAAGAAATCAGGGGACATGGATGAAAATATCAACAACAGAATAAAAGACCAGAAAACTAACACCAGTGAGAACTAGATGGCAAAAGGCAAACGCAGGAATGTCACTAACAGAAATCAAGACAATATGGCAGCATCTGAACCTAATTCTCCTTTAACAGCATGTCCTGGATACCCCATCACAACAGTAAAACAAGATTTGGATTTAAAATCACTGGCCATTATGCCGGTATAGGAACACATGAAGGACATACTTAAAGAAATTCAGGAGAAAATGGATCAAAAGTTAGAAGCCCTTTCAAGGGAACCACAAAAATCATTGAAAGAAATTCAGGAGAATACAACAGCCAAAAACGAGGAAACACAAAAATCACTTAAAGAAATACAGGAGAACTTTGGTCAACAGGCTGAGGTCATGAGAGAGAAAACACAAAAATCTCTTAAAGAATTACAGGAAAGCACAAACAAGCAAGTGAAGGAATTGAACAAAACCATCCAGGATCTAAAATCAGAAGTAGAAACAACTAAAAAAACTCAAAGGAAGACAACTTTGGAGATAGAAAACCTTGGGAAGAAATCAGGGGACAGAGATGCAAATATCAACAACAGAATACAAGAGATAGAAGAAAGAATCTCAGATGCTGAAGATACCATAGAAACCATGGACTCAACAGTTAAAGAAAATGCAAAATGTAAAAAGTTTGTGACACAAAATATCCAGGAAATCCAGGACACAATGAGAAGACCAAACCTAAGGATTATAGGCATAGATGAGAGTGAAGATTTACTTAAAGGGCCAGCAAATATCTTCAATAAAATTATGGAAGAAAACTTCCCTAACCAAAGAGAGAGATGCCCATGAATATACAAGAAGCCTACAGAACACCAAACAGACTGGACCAGAACAGAAATACCTCCCGTCATATAATAATCAAAACACCAAATGTACTAAACAAAGAAAGAATATTAAAGGCAGTAAGAGAAAAAGGCCAAGTAACATGGAAAGGAAGACCTATCAGAATCACAGCAGATTTTTTGCCTGAGACTATTAAAGCTAGAAGATCCTGGGCAGATCTCATGCAGACTCTAAGAGAACACAAATGCCAGCCAAAACTACTATACCCAGCAAAACTCTCTATCACCATAGATGGAGAAAATAAGATATTCCATGAAAAACAAAGTTTACCCAATATCTATCCACAAACCCAGCCCTACAAAGGATAATAGGGGGAAAACACCAATACAAGGAGGGAAACTTCACCCTGGAAAAAGCAAGATAGTAACCTTCCCTCATCAAACCCAAAAGAAGTTAACCAATCAAATTAAAAAAAAAAAAACATCAAAAATCACAGGAAGTAATAATCACTATTCCTTAATATTTCTTAATGTCAATGGACTCAATTCCCCAATAAAAAGACAGACTAACCGACTGGATACGTAAACAGGACCCTACATTTTTCTGCATGCAGGAAACCCACCTCAAGGTCAAACACAAACACTACCTTACATTAAAAGTCTGGAAGACAATTTTACAAGCAAACGGTCTCAGGAAACAAGCTGGAGTAGCCATTCTAATATCAGATAAAATTGACTTTCAACCCAAAGTCATCAAAAGAGACTCTGAGGGTCACTTCTTGCTGGTCAAAGGAAAAGTACAACAAGAACTCGCAATCCTGAACATCTATGCTCCAAATGCAAGGGCACCCTCATTCATAAAAGAAACTTTACTAAAGCTTAAAGCACACATTGCACCTAACACAATAATTGTGGGTGATTTCAACACTGCACTTTCCTCAATGGACCAATCAGGAAAACAGAAACTAAACAGGGACACAATGAAACTAAATGAAGCCTTGGATGAATTAGATTTAACAGATATATATAGAACATTCTATCCTAAAGCAAAGGAATATACCTTTTTCTCAGCACCTCATGGTACCTTCTCCAAAATCGACCATATAATTGGTTACAAGACAGACCTCAACAAATATAAGAAGATCGAACTAATCCCATGCCTCCTATCAGAACACTATGCAGTAAAAGTTGTCTTCAATAACAACAAAAACAACAGAAAACCCACATCCATGTGGAGACTGAACAATATTCTACTCAATGATACCTTGGTCAAGGAAGAAATAAATAAATAAATTGAAGACTTTTTGGAACTTAATGAAAATGAAGACACAATATACCAAAATCTATGGGAGACAATGAAAGCAGTGCTAAGAGGAAAACTCATAGCCCTGAGTGCCTCCAAAAAGAAAATGGAGAGAGCATACACTAACAGCTTAATGACACACCTGAAATCCCTGGAACAAAAAGAAGCTATTTCACCCAGGAGGAGTAGAAGGCAGGAAATCATCAAACTCAGGGCCGAAATCAATCAAGTAGAAACAGAAAACCATAGAATCGACAAAACCAGGAGCTGGTTCTTTGAGAAAATCAACAAGATAGATAAACCTTTAACCAGACTAACCAAAGGGCACAGAGACAGTATCCAGATTAACAAACTTAGAAATGAAAAGGGAGATATAACAACAGAAAATGAAGAAATTCAAAAAATCATTAGATCCTACTACAAAAGCCTATACTCAACTGGAGAATCTGGAGGAAATGGACAGATTCCTAGACAGATATCCAACACCAAAACTAAATCAGGATCAAATAGATCATCTAAACAGTCCCTTAGCACCTGAAGAAATAAAAAGGGTGATAGAAAGTCTCCCAACCAAAAAAAGCACAGGATCAGATGGCTTCAGTGCAGAATTCTATCAGAACTTCAAAGAAGACCTAACACCAATACTCTTCAAACTATTCCACAAAATAGAAACAGAAGGAACTCTACCCAACTTGTTCTATGAAGCCACAATTACGTTGATACCAAAACCACACAAACATCCAACAAAGAAAGAGAACTTCAGACCAATTTCTCTTATGAATATTGATGCAAAAATACTTAATAAAATTCTTGCCAACCGAATCCAAGAACACATCAAAATGATCATCCACCATGATCAAGTAGGCTTCATCACAGGGATGCAGGGATGGTTCAATATAAGGAAATCCATCAATGCTATCCACTACATAAACAAACTCAAAGAAAAAAAACACATGATCATCTCATTAGATGCAGAAAAAGCATTTGACAACGTTCAGCATCCTTTCATGCTAAGTCTTTGAAAGAACAGGAATTCAAAGCCCATACCTAAACATCATTAAAGCAATATACAGCAAACCAGTAGCCAACATCAAACTAAACAGAGAGAAACTTTAAGCAATCCCACTAAAATCAGGGACTAGACAAGGCTGTCCTCTCTCTCCATATCTTTTCAATATAGTACTTGAAGTTCTAGCTAGAGCAATTAGACAACATAAGGAGGTCAAGTGGATACAAATTGGAAAGGAAGAAGTTAAATTATCACTATTTGCAGATGACATGATAGTCGACTTCAGTGACCCAAAAACCTTCACCAGAGAACTCCTACAGCTGATAAACAACTTCAGAAAAGTGGCTGGTTATAACATCAACTCAAGCAAATCAGTTGCCTTCCTATACTCAAAGGATAAGTAGGCTGAGAAAGAAATTAGGGAAAGGACACCTTTCACAATAGCCACAAACAATATAAAGTATCTTGGTGTGACTCTAACCAAACAGGTGAAAGATCTATATGACAAGAACTTCAGGTCTCTGAGGGAAAAAATCGAAGAAGACCTCAGAAAATGGAAAAATCTACCAGGCTCATGGATCGGCAGGATTAATATAGTTAAAATGGCCATCTTGCCAAAAGCAATCTACAGATTCAATGCAAACCCCATCAAAATCCCAACTCAGTTCTTCACAGAGTTAGAAAAAGCAATTCTCAAATTCATCTGGAATAACAAAAAACCGAGGATAGCTAAAACTATTCTCAACAACAAAAGAAATTCTGGGGGAATCAGTATCCCTGACTTCAAGCAATACTACAGAGCAATAGTGTTAAAAACTGCATGGTATTGGCACAGTGACAGACAAGTGGACCAATGGAATAGAATTGATGATCCAGAAATGAACCCACACACCTATGGTCACTTGATCTTTGACAAAGGAGCCAAAAACATCTAGTGGAAAAAAGATAGCCTTTTCAACAAATGGTGCTGGTTCAATTGGAGGTCTGCATGCATAAGAATTCCAATTGATCCATTCTTATCTCCATGTACTAAACTTCACTCCAGATGGCTCAAGGACCTCCATGTAAAACCAGACACACTGAAACTAATAGAAAAGAAACTGGGGAAGACCCTAGAGGACATGGGCATGGGGGAAATGTTCCTGAACATATCACCAATAGCTTATGCTCTAAGATCAAGAATTGACAAATGGGACCTCATAAAATTACAAAGATTCTGTAAAGCAAAGGACACTGTTAAAAGGACAAAACGACAACCATCAAATTGGGAAAGAATATTTACCAACCCGACATCTGATAGAGGGCTAATATCCAATATATACAAAGAACTCAAGATGTTAGATCCCAGGAAACCAATTAACCCTATTAAAACTGGGGTACATATCTAAACAAAGAATTTTCACCTGATGAAATTTGGATGGCTGAGAGGCACCTTAAGAAGTGCTCAACATCATTAGTCATTAGGGAAATGCAAATCAAAACAACCCTGAGATTTCACCTTATACCAGTCAGAATGGCTAAGGTCAAAAACTCAGGAGACAGCAGATGTTGGTGAGGATGTGGAGAAAGAGGAACACTACTCCACTGCTGGTGGGGCTGTCAGATGGTACAACCACTTTGGAAATCATTCTGGCTGTTCCTCAGAAAACTGGACATGACACTTCTGGAGGACCCTGCTGTACCTCTCCTGGGCATATACCCAAAGGATTCCCCGGCATGCAATAAAGACACATGCTCCATTATGTTCATAGCAGCCTTATTTATAATAGCCAGAAGCTGGACAAAACCCAGATGCCCCTCAAAGGAGGAATGGATACAGAAAATGTGGTATATTTATACAATGGAATACTACTCACCAATTAGAAACAATGAATTCAGAAAATTTTTAGGCAAATGGTTTGATCTGGAAAATATCATTCTAAGTGAGGTAACCCAGTCACAAAAGAATACACATGGAATGCAATCTCTGATAAGTGGATATTAATTAGCCCAGAAGCCCTGAATACCCAAGACACAAATCGCATAACAAATGACTCCCATGAATAAGTATGGAGAGGTCCTGATCCTGGAATGGATTGATCTAGCATTGGAGGGAAATATAAAGACAGAGAAAAAAAGGAGGGAGGTGATTTGAGAATGGATGGAGAGAAGAAGGTTTATGGGACATATGGGGAGGGGGGATCCAGGAAAGGGGAAATCATTTTGAATGTATATAAAGAATATAGAAATTAAAAATATTTAAAAAAAATCACTGGACATGATACTGTTAGAGGAACACAAAAAGGACATAAATAAATCTCTTAAATAAATTCAGAGGAACATGAATAAATTAGAAAGCCTTACAATGGAAACACAAAAATCACTTAAAGAAATACAGGAGAATATGGCTCAACAGATAGAAGCCAATAAAGAGGAAATGCAAAAATCACTAAAAGAAATGCAGGAGAAATTGTGTCAACAGGGAGAAATCATGAAAGAAGAAACCAAAAAATTTCTTAAAGAAATACAGGAAAACACAAACAAACAAGTGAAGGAATTGAACAAAATCATCCAGGATCTAAAAGCAGAAGTAGAAACAACTAAGAAATCACAAAGGGAGACAACTTTGGAGATAGAAAACCCCGGGAAGAAATCAGGGGCTATAGATGTGAATATCAACAACAGAATACAAGAGATAGAAGAAAGAATCTCAGATGCCGAAGATACCATAGAAACCAGTGACTCAACAGTCAACGAAAATGCAAAAAGCAAAAAGCTTGTAACCCTAAACATCCAGGAAATCCAGGACACTATGAGAAGACCAAACCTAAGGTATAGGAGTACATGAGAGGGAAGATTTACAACGTAAAGGGCCAGCAAATATCTTAAACGAAATTATGGAAGAAAACTTCCCTAACCTAAAGAGAGAGTTGTCTATGAATATACAAGAATCCTACAAAACTCCAAAAAGTCTGGACCAGAAGAGAAATACCTCCCATCACATAATATTCAAAACCCCAAATATACTAAACAAAGAATATTAAGAGCAGTAAGAGAAAAAAGACAAGCAACATATAAAGGAAGAGCTATCAGAATTATACCAGACATCTCACCAGAGCTTTCACCATGAAAGCTAGAAGATCCTGGGCAGATCTCATACAGTCCCTAGGAGAACACAAATGCCAGCCAAGATTACTATACCAAGAAAAACCCTCAATCACCATAGATGGAGAAACCAAGATATTCCATGATAAATCCAAATTTAAAGAATATCTTTCCACAAACCCAGCCTTACAAAGGATAATAGGTGGAAAACACCAATACAAGGAGGGAAACTATACCCCAGAAAAAACAAGATAGTAACATTCTTTCATGATACCCAAAAGAAGATAACTGCTCAAATGTAAAAATAACATAAAAAATAACAGGAAGTAATGATCACTACTCCTTAATATCTCTTAACATCAAGGGAATCAATTTCCCAATAAAAAGACATAGACTAAGAGTCTGGATACATAAACAGGACCCTACATTTTGCTGCTTACAGGTTACAAACCTCAGTGTCAAAGACAAATACTATCTCAGAGTAAAAGGCTGGAAAACAAATTTACAAGCAAATGGTCTTAAGAAGCAAGCTGGAATAGCCATTCTAATATCAGATAAAATTGACTTTCAACTTAAAGTCATCAAAAGAGACACAGAAGAACACTTCTTGCTGGTCAAAGGAGAAATCCTCCAAGAAGAACTCTCAATTCTGAACATATATGCTCAAATGCAAGGGCACCATCATTTGTAAAAGAACCTTTACTAAAGCTCAAAGCACACATTGTACCTAACAATAATTGTAGGTGATTTCAACACTCCACTTTCCTCAATGGACAGATCAAGAAAACAGAAACTAAACAGGGACACGGTGAAACTAATTGAAGTATTGGGCCAATTGGATTTAACAGATATATCTAAAACATTTCATCTTAAAGCAAAAGAATATACCTTTTTCTCAACACCTCATGGTACCTTCTCCAAAATCGACCATATATTTTGGTCACAAGACAGACCTCAACAAATATAAGAAGATCAAACTAATCCCAAGCCTCCTATCAGATCACTATGGAATAAGAGTGGTCATCAATACCAACAAAAACATCAGAAAGCCCACATACACATGGAAACTGAACAATACTCTATTCAATGATACCTTGGCCAAAGAAGAAATCAAAGACTTTTTAGAATTTAATGAAAATTAAGGCACAACATACCCAAATTTATGGGACACAATGAAAGTAGTGCTAAGAGAAAAACTCATAGCCCTGAGTGCCTCCAAAAAGAAACTGGAGAGGGCATACACTAGCAGATTAACTGCACACCTGACACCTGGAAGAAAAAGAAGCTAATTCATGCAGGAGGAGTAAAAGACAGGAAATCATCAAACTCAGGGCTGAAATCAATCAAGTTGAAACTAAGAGAACCATACAAAGAATCAGCAATACTAGGAACTGGTTCTTTGAGAAAATCAACAAGATAGATAAACCCTTAGCCAGACTAACCAAAGGGCACAGAGACAGTATCCAAATTAACAAAATTAGAAATGAAAAGGGAGATATAGCAACAGAAACTGAAGAAATTCAAAAACTCATCTCATCCTACTACAAAAGTTTATACAAAACACAGCTGGAAAATCTGGAGGAAATGGACAATTACCTAGACAGATACCAAATATCAAAATTAAATCAGAATCAAATAGGTCATCTAAACAGTCCCATAACCCCTAAAGAAATAGAAGGGGTCATAGAAAGTCTCCCAACCAAAAACAGCACAGGATCCAGATGGTTTTAGTGTACAATCCTATCAGACCTTCAAAGAACATCTAACACCAATACTCTTCAAATTATTCCACAAAATACAAACAGAAGGAACAATACCCAACTCATTCTATGAAGCCACAATTATGCTAATACCAAAACCACACATAGATCCAACAAAGAAGGAGAACTACAGGCTAATATCCCTTATGAATTTCGATGCAAAAATACTCAATAAAATTCTTGCCAATTGAATCCAAGAATGCATCAAAATGATCATTCACTATGATCAAGTTCATCTCAGGGATGCAGGGATGGTTCAATATATGGAAATCCATCAATACAATCCACTACATAAACAAACTCAAAAAAAAAAAAAAGAACACATGGTCATTTCATTAGATGCAGAAAAGGCATTTGACAAAATTCAGCATTCTTTCATGCTAAAAGTTTTGGAAAGAACAGAAATTCAAGGTCCATACCTAAATATAGTAAAAGCAATATATAGCAAACCAGTAGCCAATATCAAACTAAATCGAGAGAAACTTGAAGCAATCCCACTAAATTCAGGGACTAGACAAGGCTGCCCTCTCTCTCCATATCTTTTTAATATAGTACTTGGTGTACTAACTAGAGCAATTAGACAACATAAGGAGGTCAAGAGGATACAAATTGGAAAGGAAGAAGTCAAACTATCACTATTTGTAGATGATATGATAGAATACTTACGTGACCCAAAAAAACTCCACCAGAGAACTCCTACAGCTGAAAAACAACTTCAAAAAAGTGTCTGAATATAATACCAATGCAAGCAAATCAATAGCCTTCCTATGCCCAAAGGATCAGCAGACTGACGATGAAATTACGGAAACGACACTCTTCACAATATCCACAAACAATATAAAGTATCTTGGGGTGACTCTAATCAACCAAGTGAAAGATCTGTATGAGAAAAACTTCAGGTCTCTGAAGAAGGAAATGGAAGAAGACCTCAGAAAATGGAAAAATCTTCCATGTGCATGGATTGACAGGATTAATATGGTAAAAATGGCCATCTTTCCAAAAGCAACCGACAGATTCATTGTAATACTCATCAAAATCCCAACTCAGTTCTTCATAGAGTTAGAAAGAGTAATTCTCAAATTCATCTGGAATAACAAAAAACCCAGGAGACCTAAAACTATTCTCAACAGTAAAAGAACTTCTTGGGGAATCAGTATCCCTGACCTCAAGCAGTACTACAGAGCAATAGTGTTAAAAAATGTATGGTATTGCACACTGACAGCCAGGTAGATCAATGGAATAGGATTGAAGACCCAGAAATGGACCCACACACCTATGGTCACTTGATTTTTTGACAAAGGAGCTACAACTATCCAGTGGAAAAAAAGATAGCCTTTTCAACAAATGGTGCTGGTTCACCTGGAGGTCAGCATGCAGTAAAATGCAAATTTATCTATTATTATCTCCTTGTACTAAGCTCAACTCCAAATGGATCAAGGACCTCCATGTAAAACCAGACACACTGAAAATAATAGAAAAGAAACTGGGGAAGGCCCTTGGGGATATGGGCACAGGGGAAAAGTTCCTGAATAGAACACCAATAGCTTATGCTCTAAGATCAAGAATTGACAAATGGGATCTCATAAAATTACAAAATTTCTGTAAGGCAAAGGACACTGTCAATCAGACAAAACGGCATACAACAAATTAGGAAAAGATCTTCACCAACCCTATATTCGACAGAGGGCTAATATCCAATATATACAAAGAACTCAAGAAATTAGACTCCAGAGAGCCAAATAACCCTATCAAAAAATGAGATACAGAGCTAAACAACGAATTTGTACCTAAAGAACTTTGGATGGCTGAGAAGCACCTTAAGAAATATTTAACATCATTAGTCATTAGGGAAATACAAATCAAAACAACCCTGAAATTTCACCTCAAACCAGTGAGAATGGCTAAGTTCAAAAACTCAGGAGACAACAGGTGTTGGCGAGTATATGGAGAGAGAGGAACACTCCTCCACTGCTGGTGGGATTGCAAATTAGTACAACCACTCTGGAAATCAGTCTGGCGGTTCCTCAGAAAACTGGGCATGATACTGCCAGAGTACCCTGCAATACCATTCCTGGGCATATTCCCAGAGGAATCTCCAGCATGTAATAAGGACACATGCTCCACTATGTTCATAGCAGCCCTATTTATAATAGCCAGAAGCTGGAAAGAACCCAGATGTCCCTCAATGGAGGAATGGATACAGAAAATGTGGTAGATTTACACAATGGAATACTACTCAGCAATTTAAAACAAGGAATTGATGAAATTCATAGGCAAATGGTTGGATCTGGAAAATAACATCCTAAGTGAGGTAACCCAATCACAAAAGAACACACATGGAATGCAGTCACTTATAAGTGGATATTAGCTCAGAAGTTCTGAGTACCCAAGACACAGCTCACATATCAAATGACTTCCAAGAAGGAAGGAAGGAGAGTTCCCTGGTCCTGGAAAGGCTTGATCCAACATTGTAGGGGAGTACCAGGACAGAGAAGTAGGAGGGTGTTGATTGGAGAACTGGCAGAGGGGCTTATGGGCTTATTGGAGATGGCTTATGGGACTTTTGGGGAGAGGGTAACCAAGAAAGGGAAAATCATTTGGAATGGAAATAAAGAATATATAAAAAAAAGAAAAAAACCGAAAGTAATTAAGTCAGATTGTGCACTGATATTTTAGACAATGATGATCAAATAAAATCTTTCAATAAAACATGCAGAAATAAATATATCAGCTTACTTTAGGCTATTAATTCATCTTGAAACACTTATTTATTTTTTATATTTATTGGAGTTTGTCCTCCATATAGGCCCATGGAAATGAAGTTACAGATGGTTGAGAGCTGATAATTGAACTTAGATCCTTCAGAAGAGTAGGCAGTGAGTGCTCTTAACCACTGAGCTACCTCTAAGGCACCGTTAAAGAAATCTTGGTTTGTATTATTTATTATAGAGAAGTAAAAATGTAGAATTCATAATCACAGTGAATATTAGTTTAAGTTTTATAAAATAAAGCCTACAAAAGTTTATCCATATGCAAGACTGAATATAAGGTTACTGGAGTAAATTCTATTTTATAGTGAGTGAAAATGTAATTTTTTTATTTTATTAAGATTTCATAAAATGTTTTTCATGAAATTTACACATTGTGTAAATGTGTACTCCATTTACACAATGGAGTACTATTCAGCCATTAGAAACAATGAATTCATGAAATTCTTAGACAAATGGATGGAGCTGGAAAACATCATACTAAGTGAGGTAACCCAGTCTCAAAAGGTCAATCATGGTATGCACTCACTGATAAGTGGATATTAGCCTAGAAACTTTGAATACCCAAGACATAATCCACAAATTAAATGATGTCCCAAAAGAATGGAGGAGTGGCCCCTGGTTCTGGAAAGACTCAGTGCAAGAGTATAGGGGAATTCCAGAACAGGGAAGTAGGAAGGGGTAAATGGAGGAACATGGGGAGGGAAGAGGGCTTATGGGACTTGCAGGGAGTGGGGACCCAGAAAAGGGGAAATCATTTGAAATGTAAATAAAAATTATATCAATAAATAAAGGAAAAAAAGATTTCATAAAATGTTATTTTTTAATATATGGCTATCTCAGTATGATTTTAGAATTATATACATAATTCATATTCTAATATTTTATTATAATAAATAATATTCAATATAGTTATAAATGTATACAGTATTTGTACATGAAAATTATATATATTAAGTAACTATATTATACACATCATAATTATATATAATAAAGTATAATAATTAATTAGTTATTTTTAGTATCTCATATATATACAGTATCTAGGCACAAGAAATGTGATACATGTAATGGATTGTTTAAGAAAAATTACTTCACAAGGTATACATTTTAAATAAATCCTTTTCTTCTTAGGAAAGCAAAGGATAAAAATTCTTTAACAAATTTAGACTTGGCACTTCAGGCTTTCAGATGAATTTTAAAATCAACTTTCAAGGTCTTTCAATAATCATGATTTTATTATCACTAAACTAGAGAGAAATCATACTAAAATCATAACTGTATGGTTTTACAGTATCATCTTCTAAATCAAGAATTATGACTTCTTTCTAAAATTTTCTCAAGTGTCCATTTGCATTTTTGTTGTAAGCAGCTGCATATTTTAGATATTTTCAGTATAATATTTAAAAATTTGATAATTATTAGGTAATTAATTGATTTATGGGTTACTTACCATTTAAATAATAATAGTGTGGCATGATTTGAATATCCATTAGTTTGCTTATTTTAAGTGTATTTTACAGTTTTATTATAATCAAGTAATAATCTTTTTCAATTGGAAATACATTCTTTTCTCATAGAACACATTTCAACCACAAATTCTCCCTTCCTCCAATTTCTTTAGGCTTCCTCCCTTCCCTCACATCCACAGTCCCTCCATTTCCATTCAGAAAAGAGCAGGTGTCCAAAAGGCATCAAGTAAACACAACAAAACAAAATACAAAATCAAAAACAAAATCCCTCATATTAAGGATGAACATGTCAACCCAATGGTAAGGAAAAAAAATGTCCCAAGAGCAGGCCACAGAATCAGAGATATCCTCCTTCCCTTTGTTAGGAATCCCACAAAACCACCAAGCTAACAGCCTTAACATGTATCCAGATGGCCTGGCAGATAGATGACTCCTTCAGGCCCCATGCTTGCTGGATTCACTCTTTGTGAGTCATATGAGCCCTGTTTACTTGATTCAGTAAATCCTTTTCTCTTGGTGTCCCTCCATCCCCTTTAGTTTCTGCAATTTTTTTCTCTCCCTCATCTGTAGCTCTCCTCTAGAATCAGGGAGAACCATACAAAACCTCCAAAGAGTCTCTCTCTCTCTCTCTCTCTCTCTCTCTCTCTCTCTCTCTCTCTCTCTCTCTCTCTCTCTCAATAATTTGTAGCTGTAAGTTTCTTTCATTTGTTGCCAGAGAAAGGCGCTCTGATGATGACTACAAGTACAGAAATATAGGTAGCAGTCTATCAGCAGGAGTCATTTCATTGATTATTGTTTTGTTTTGTTTTGTTTTACTTTACGTCTCTGGAATATCTAGTCTCTGGTTTCTGTTCATCCAGGCAGCGTAGGGCAGGGGCCTCAAGTCAAATCAAATATTAGTTGGCCCCTTGCACAAGTTCTGTGGCACTACTGCAGTAGCATGTCTTGCAGGAAGGACAATATTTTCATTACTTGATAAAGAATCACCATAGTCATTATTCCCCCAGCGTATCCTTCCCTGTTTCCCATCATTCAGAAAACTATATAACTAATTTCTGTTTCTGTAAATATCCTAACAGGAGTCTTTACACATATCCTTCTCATGTAACTATGTATTATTTGGAGAGAATCTCCCTCAGCCAGCAAACTCCATTAAGCTTCAAGTGACCATTATCCAAGGATTCACTAAGTAGTATTTATTTTCATATGAATTAGATGCTGTGCTTCTTTGTCTAAGTGTTCGTGGACTATGTGACTAGAAATATTATCTTCTAAGTTACCCATGTTATCAAAGATGAGAGGTTCCTGTGTCAGCATTTCACTTTGTTTTAAATGATAATTTCTTTATTCACGGATTAATGCACATTTAGAATGATTCTATACCTACCGAGGACAGTGCTGAAGTAATCAACCATAGGGCTGTCTCTTCTCTGTGTTAAAAATATACCTTCTGTATAACTTACAAGTAATAGTATGGCCAGATCCCTTAGAAGTCCTAGTTATAAGGTTGCAAGAAATGTCCACACTGTTTATTAAAGTCATATATCATTTTTCTTCACAAATATATTGTGTAAGGTTTTCATATTATCATGAATTCTGTAGGGTTTTGAATTGCAGCTCTCTGAGAATTAGTGTCATTTTGTTTCTTGTCTTGGTTATTTATCTATTTTGAGAAATATTTAAGTTGGTAAATTTTATATTTGTTTCAGACACACCAGAAGAAGGCATCAGATCCCATTACAGATGGTTGTGAGCCACCATGTGGTTATTGGGAATTGAACTCAGGACCTCTGTAGGAGCAGTCAATGCTCTTAACCACTGAGCAATCTTGCCAGCCAAATTGAATATTTCTAACAGAAATGGTTTTTTTTTTCTTTTGACTGCATTTGTTAACTTTATTTTAGAAATTAGCTCCAGAAATTTAGTTTGCAACACACCCCACCCTTTTAGAATGGTCTCCATATTTGTTTGTGTTTTCATTTAATGTTCATATTTTTATTTAAAATTTAAATTTATTTGATGATATTTTTCTCCCCCCACAAGTCCTTTCATATCTTTTCTTCTGTACCTACCTGATGATAAGTTGTTTATAAAAAACAAAACAACTAGAACAAAACGTAGATCACAAAATAACCCACCACTCCAAAACAAAAATGAAACAAACAAAAGCAAAGAGAAAACAGACCATAGCCAAGTAAAAGCACAGAAAAAGCATTGATTGTTGATCAACTATTCCTGAACACAAGACCTGCATTGCAGTGTGGAATATTCCCAGTGTCATTCTCTGAAAGAAATCTTAATTTCTCTCTCCTAGCATGTATTAGTGACAGTTCAGTTGTTAATTTTTACCCTAGTGGCTAGGTTTCAACTCATTTATGTGTTTACTCTGTTAAGTATATAAAATAAATTATTATAAAATAAAACAAAAACTATCACATAGAAGTTGGGCATACAAACTCTTCTAGAGCAATTGAAGTGTGAGATTGAAACATACAAGAAAGCAACTTTGACAAAGTAAATTTCTGGTCTGTGGCTTAACTTGATTGTCATTGTAGTGGGTCAGCTATTCAAGTTTATTTGCTGAAAAATCTATTTGAAGATAAGAGGAAAAATAGAACTTAAAACTCTAAAACAGATTACTTAATATTGAAAAAAGCAGTAAAAAGTTCTAATACACTGTTACAGTCAAGGTATTAGTCATATTTCCCATAACATTTTCAGAAATGTATGTAAGGATAAAATTTAATATGAGAGGAAACATCATCACTTTATGTCCAGATAACTTTATTGACCCAGTTATACTTAAGTATTAAACAAGATGTCATGCAAAATTTAGATATTATTGACTGAAGCCACATTAACTATTTTTCCTAAGGTTAAAAATCTTTCCCAGATATCATATATGAATGAAATATATTAACAATCTTCACAAACATCCCACCAGTTTGCTTTTACCTAGAATTTTCTTTGTACATGTAGGAGGAACAAATTTATTAAAGAAGTTTCCAATACATTATAAATCGTTTGAGAATTATATAATCATGGACTGAACAGATCAGCTTTTCTGTACTAAATCTCTTCAAAAAATGTAAATAGAAGCGTACCACTGAAAAAATATTTCTAACATTTTTACAACCAAATATAATATGAAATATTATCCACAAGTATTAGTTTTTATATACTTAGCCTCTATTTTCAAAAGCTAACATTTTTATAATTAAACTGGAAAGGCATCCATTCCTCATAAAAATTAGTGTCATTGTCTTTGATTTAAGATATATAAAGGGTAGTTGATGTTTATGAATAAGATGCATTCTGTCTAGATATTAGCTAAGTATAAATTAGAGATAATATGAACATATTTTTAAATTACCCATCAGCAGTGTTATGTTGGTTTCTGCACAGCTATTGGTATTGATAATGCATTATCACAAGCAGGTGTGAGGGACATCCTATTGAAAAGATCTGATGTTAATATAAATAAACAGCACCTTTCTAAATTCTCAAAATCATCAGAAACATGAAGAAAACAATGAGATAAACTTGACAATACCAGCTCCAATAAGTTTACCAAAAGAAAATTGTAATATCTGAAATCAGAAGGACTCTTCTTGCCATCCCAATTGTATTAGAAATCAGATCAAAGAAACATAATCTGAAGAAGAAATTGTATTTGTCATAGTTTTTATTTTCTAGTTACTGCTTTTATTATAAATGTTCAGATAGAATTTATGAACTGTACATCCTCCTGTAAGATTTATCACTGGGTAGACATACTTATTACAGTTTTTATTATAACTCTCACAAAATTACCTCTGGTCACTTATTGACGTTGAAGGATTAGAAGAATCCTAAATTATAAACACCTAATGTAGAAATAAAAGAAAACACATGCAAAAACATTCTGCCTTTCTGGCTTATCATTCTATTAGTACAATCCTATTCTAGTGCTAGTGATTCAAATTCATCATGAAACAGAATTTAAGTAACACTCAATTGTAGTTTTATAATAAATGTTTTGTCAAGTAGGGATAGGCAACAGTCAAATATGATTATTGAACCCATATATACATACACTTTTTTGCTGGAATTCTCATTATGTATTAATGATCTTGCACTACCCTGCTACCTCACACTCAAAATTATGATACCCAGACAAATAGTGACTTTGTTTACAATTTTTACTCAGAAAATAGATATTTATTTTTCTTGTCAGGCCCTTGTGAGAAGACTAGAAATTTATTTTTCCATACAAATGTGAGATGAATACTATATATGATCAATAAATGACCAAGAAAATGCCCCAATATTGTAAGCCTAGCTCCTATTGTAAATGCAGAACAGAATTCAATGAGATAATTACCTAAAAATTCTCTCTTCCTCACTTTAAGTACAAAAGAAGCAAGCTATAGGTAACATAACTGATAAAGCAGAATCCACTGCATGTTTTCTGTAAGACTATGATTAAGAAGTCTACTCTTAGATACAGCTAATACTGAATTGTGTTCTTAAGTTCTTACTTAACACTGTATCTGTTATATCATCTTGTATGTATGTAATTTGTGCCACTGATTTTTTGAATTATTCAGTTACTCATTGCTGTTTAAAATGGTAATAGTAGCTGCATTGGAAAAACAAAGAACTTAGGAATGTTAAAGATTTTATTTTTATAGACAAAAGTAAAAAGAGATACTAAGAGCCATGCTGCCTGTCTTAATCATAAAACAGTAAAGTTGTAAGCTAAAAACAAAGTATTTATTTTTAAATGTGTATTTTCTGCTTTATATGAGTTTTTCTGACCTTACTTCCTCAATTGCTAAAATTAGGTGTGCCATCACTTGACCTGATTTTTGTCTTCTTAATTGTATAAATTACTGTGGAGTTTAACAGAAGTTCAGACAGCATCATTCTGAATTGCATTTGGACTGTGTTCTCTGTTACATGAATGTCAATAAACATAGGCTAAATAAAAGTGTAAGAAACACATCATTGAAATATTATAAATCAACATGTACTAAGGAATATTTACCATTAAACATTATGATGTCTTAAATTTAGTAAAACAAAACAAAACAAGACAAAAAAAAAACAAGTACCTGTACTTTGGTACCAACAGTAAAAAATTATTTATCTAAAAATTTAAAATATATTGATTTAGCATGTAGTTTTTTTCTTCTGGAGTGTAATAAAGTGTAGCTCAAATTGCGCTATATGGTATATTTTTGAACAGTCATCTTAAATGTGCTGACGGTATACTGAGTTCTGTAAGATTAATAAAGTTACTTTCAAAGGAAAAAATTGAATTTGGACAAAACAGACCAAAAGAAGGAAAGGAGCCCAGTAATGGGCACAAAAGTCAGAAACCCATGCATTCACATGATCACAAATCCTAAAAACTTCTCAACTGAATGCCATAGTATGGTTGGGGTCTCTAAAACTGTTCCTTCTCACTACATTTTACTTTCCTAATCCTTTCCAAGAGTACCATTTAATCAATTTATGTTTTCTTTCATTTCTTTTATCAGTTTTATATTTTTCATTTTTTAAAATTTTCATCTATGACATTTAGTTTCACTTGCTGTTATTATAATTGAGATTGGTTTTTGTGATAGTTTGCTGTTACTGTAAATGAGCAGAATTGCCTTTTGTAATATTGGATGTGTATTTTGCAATTTCCTTGAGTTTGCTTTTATTGATTTTATGCAAATTTGCATGTAGGAGGTCATTCCTTTTTTAAAAGCGAAAATTCAGCATCTCCATTGGTAGTTACAATGCCCTTTACTTGTATTACTTATTGAGTTGCTCTAGTTATATGATCTGGATTTGGTGGCAAGTTTTGCATGCAGAGGAATAACACTGACTTATGGTGGTGAGCAATGTTTAACAGCACAGCTAAATTCAGACAGCAAATGTTTTGTTTAGACATTTTGCATTCACATTTATCAGGAAAATGGATCCACAGATTCTAATTGTTGTATCTATGTTGCTTGTTATTTGTTAGCGTTATTTATGCTCTGGTTAAAGTCTTTAAAAGTGCCTTGTCATCTGTAATTTCTGATTTGTAATAGTTTTCTGTTTCCTAATAATTTAATTGTTGTAGTTTGAATTAGTTGGCAATATGGTTTGACCTATATATTCACAATATTCACAATAGTCTCAATGATCCTGATATTTGATATTTTGTAATGAATTATTTTACATCTTTAAGTGTACTATCATTTTTCTCAGGGTATTTTTAACTTAAAATTTGATTATTTCAATTTTGTATGTTGTTTGTTTCTGAGTTGACTTTTGTTATTTATTCTTTTTATATCTATTATAATTTCGAATTTCTTTTACTTCCTTCTTCCTTATGATGGGGCATTGAATTCCTTATGTCTATGCTGGTATACACACAAATTTCTGTAAATTTAGTCATAAAACTGTTTTTGCTTAATCCTATGTTTTATTACATAATTTTTATGCTTTTGTTTGCCTCAAAAATACTTGATTTCTCATTTAAAACATTTATTGAGGTGAATGTAAATTTCCACAAATATATTGTATAACAAACTTTTTCTAATTGGCAATTTTTTTAGAGATATTATCAATATTAGATTTCCTATTAAAAGCTCTTTCTACATGTTTAGTGGTTCAATATTTTGTTTTGTTTTGGTTTGGTTTTTTGTTTTTTTTTTGTGTTTGTTTGTTTGTTTGTTTGTTTGTTTTTTCGAGACAGGGCTTCTCTGTATAGCCCTGGCTATCCTGGAACTCACTCTGTAGACCAGGCTGGCCTCGAACTCAGAAATCTGCCTGCCTCTGCCTCTCAAGTTCTGGGATTAAAGGCATGTGCCACCACTGCCCAGCTTGGTTCAATGTTTTAAACCCATTCACCACTGCTGCTGTTGGTTGCATGTTTGGTAAATATGGACATATTTGTTTAATCTAGAGTTTAATTTAAATAGAATTTTTTCTTTGACATCTATAGTTTCCTAATGACCTGTATGCTGTTTCAAGCATGATTGACGATCCCTCTCTAATTCTTATATCGTATTCTGTTATATAATTTCTTTGTGTATATAGTGTAAGGTATTGTTTTATTTTCTTTACAATACTTGAATTACAATGAAATAATTGTTTAAAAATGGCATTAATCTAATGGACAGGTTGTCAGAATATGTGAGGAGAGTTCCCAGGGAAAAAAAAGGCATGAAAATTAAGATTGTTTGCCATTGGAGTTCTGTTTAGAAAATGTCCCCCTGTGCCAATGAGTTCAAGGCTTCTTACTCTTCTATTAGATGCAGTGTATCTGTTTTTTGTTGAGGTCCTTGATCCATTTGGACCTAAGCTTTGTGCAAGGTGGCAAATAAGTGTCTATTTTCATTTTTCTACATACAGACAGCCAGTTAGACCAGCACCACATAGTGAAGATGCTTTCTTTTTTTCTAGCGTGTATATTTGGCATCTTTGTCAAAGATCAAGTGTCCATAAACTTGTGGCTATATTTCTGGGTCTTCAATTCTATTCCATGGATCAAAATGTCTGTCTCTGTACCAATATCATTCACTTTTTAAGACTATTTCTGTGTAGTAAAGCTTGAGGTCAGGGATTGTGATTCCCCTAGCTGTTCATTTATTGTTAAAAATTGTTTTCAATATTTTGGGTTTTTTATGTTTGTTTGTTTTTCTTGTCTTTCCAGATGAATTTGAGAATTGCTCTTTCCATGTCTTTGAACAATTGTGTTGGGATTTTAATGGGGATTGTATTGAATCTGTAAATTGCCTTTAGTAAGATGACTAATTTTGCTATGTTAATTCTGTCAATCCATAAGCATGGGAGCTCTCTTCATTTGCTGAGATCTTCGATTTCTTTCCTGAGAGAATTGAAGTTATTGTCATACAGGTCTTTCACTTATTTGGTTAGAGTTACACTAAGGTATTTTATATTATTTGTGGCTATTGTGAAGAGAGTTGATTCTCTAATTTCTTTCTTAGCCTGCTTATCATTTATGTAAAGAAAGGCTACTGATTTGTTGAGTTAATTTTATACTCAGTCACTTTGCTGAAGTTGTTTATTTGCTGGAGAAGATCTCTGATAGAATTTTTGGGTCACTTATGTATACTATCATATCTTCTGCAAATAGTGATAACTTTATTTATTCTTTTCCAATTTCTATCCTCTTGATCTCTTTGTTTTTGTCTTATTGTTCTAGCTAGCACTTCGAGTAATATGGGGAGAGTGGACATCCTTGTATTGTCCCAGATTTTAGTGGGATTGCTTCAAGTGTCTCTCCATTTAATTTGATATTGCTGTTGGTTTGGTGTATATTGCTTTTAGTAGTTTAGGTAAGGGGACCCACTCTGAAAGACCCAACAAGCAGCATCTGTCCATTGGCTGGTGAAAATATCTGCATCTGACACTTTCAGCTGAGCCATGATAGCAGGACTGGATCAAGGACCATTATATATGTGTGTTCATTTGCTTTTCCTGTGGCAGATCTAGTATTGTACAATAGATGTAGTACAAACTAAATAAAAATCGGATGCCTTCACTCTCATTGTTCCAAGATGATCTTTGAATGTTGTTGATAATATTCAAGAGAACAGTGAAAAAAATTAAATAAGAAGAAGAGGTGGAGGAGGAAAAAGAGGAGAAGGAGAAAAGGAAAAGGAACAGGAAAAAAGAAGAACAAGAACAAGAAAAACAAGAACAAGAACAAAAGCTAGAAGAAGAACAACAACAAGAAGACGAAGACAAAGAACCTTTGTATCAATGATTTTTACTATTATTCTTTAACAACTATGAGTCTCTCCATTGATTTTCTTCAATGAAATGAAAATATTTTCTTCCATATGTAGCTAAAGTTGATGTTTCTTTTGAGGATGATGTCCATAGAAACAATTAACCTATCTCCCCAGTCCTTCATCTCCATTAACCTTTTCATTTTATTAATTAATTAAACAATTAATTAATTTACTTATTTGATTTTCACACAAAATTCGGTTACCCTGGGATTTCCATGCACATGCAACATATTGTTATATTCTTATACAACTCTATCAATAAGTTTCATAATTTCATTTCTCCAATATCCAGTTTTTACTAGTATTTTTCCTGCCTTCAAATATTTCTTGAATATAGACATGAAATATAACATTTTTACTGACATTTGTCCTGCACAATTTATTAATCTCTCTGCTTCAACTGTTATAACTTTTCTTGTCTCTCTTGAATGACTGAAGTAAGATATTTTCTTATCTATTAAAAGTAGTATGATTTTTTAACATTACCATAAATATTTCTGTACTTTTTATCAGAGAAGATTTTTATAAGATAAGGTCCTACCTAATCTTCAACATCTGGCTAGTCTTGTAGATGGGGATACAGGCCTATACCACCACATTCTTCTACTGTTAAGTGTCATTTCAAGAAGAAAACAAAAATAATTTTATTCAACAAATTAAATTAAGATTACCCTAAATTTTATTTTTAATGTTAAATTCTATTTCATTGATTATATTTAATTCTATAATATATCATTACTCAAAATATCTGAGGAATTTTCTTAGGACATTTAAATTCTAAAGTTTTCGAATATCTCTTGAACAAGTATTTCAAGGAATTATAGAAATTTATGAGTAACTAAATGCTTTTGAAAAGGAAATTTAGCTGTTTTATGATGTTAGTTGAATATCATCCAGAATGATAACACATTGCACTATTTTTCTCCTTAAGGGCCATTTACATAGAACATTTATCTTTAGAACAATAAGTTCTCATAAATAATCTCCACAAAATCACAGCATTTTAATTACCCCTTGCTTAGTCCTGACAAAATATTCCTGTTTCTCATTAATGTTTTCTTTTAATTCAGTTGTTTACAGTTCTAGAATCCTAATATGAGTCTTTTTTTCTTTTTTTTTCTAGGAAAGAAAGGCCTACCCTAGTATGTATATATATAATTTGCCAATATCCCTCTAGTAACTGTCAGAATAAGTAACATTTTCTGAATAGTTTCATACTCTCCTGAAGCTGCCATTCTTATCATTTCCTTTCAGAATATAAATGCATACAAGAAAGTCATTCAATTCTACTAGAATTTTTTTTTTAGCTTTTCTAACTACTATTATGAAAATCATTTGATACAAAAATCCCTGGCAAAACCTGTGTGAGGACAGAGAAGCTATAGGGTTTCTGTGATACATATTTTCTTTCAAATAATTTTTACTAGAGACCTAGATAACTCAGATTGCTGCCACAAAAAATATTCTAGTAAGAAAGAAGCAAAGGTCACAGATAGTGAGAAGACACACGAAATCGAGGGCTCAGCAGATTAAGTTAGTGTTGTGGCACTGTTTTTAAATTCCAGTTGGCCATTTCTCTTTAGAGGAGAGAAAAGAAGAAAGAGACACCTTGAAGCAAGAGGAAGAGAGAGGAAGCGAAGCTGAAAGAGAAAAGGACACACCTACATGTCTTTCTTATGTGGACAATAATGTTAACCTATGATCTTTAAACATTGTACCTTACACAAATTATATTGACTTTGCAAACTCCCAAGTGTGATTATTACCCAATGGAAATTTAGGGCTTAAGGAGACCATTTAAGTCCATAAAACATTTCCAAAAAACTTTCATTTGCTATTCAGTATCACTCAAGTACCTGTCACCATTAAATATCTAACTAAAATTAAAACAAAATTTTATTAATGAAGTACCATATTGTATTTTGATACATGTCTATAGTGTATGAACTCTAAATCTGGTTAAACATATGTTGTCTAGCATTAACATTTATTTATGGTGGAAACATTAAACTTATTTGCTGCATTATAAAATATTCAGAACATTACAGTTATCTATCGTTACCCCACTGTGCAATATCACACCACGAATTCTTATTTCTTTCTAACTAACTATATTTTTTTATGTTTTTGCATGCAATTATCCCAAAATTATAGTCTTTAAATGACCCTCTTTTCCATAGACACCACTAAAATCAATTAACATGTATAACCAAAATCTGTCAGATCCTTATTTTATTCACAGTTTTTTTCTACAAATCTATGTTTATTGCTGGAAGAATAATTTTTGTCCATGTAACATACATTAGAAATAGAAAAGTACTGTTATATAAGATTTCCCTGCTGTGCGCTACCACATACATCTAACTGTAATTACTGTTATCAAATTATAATCATGTCCTCACTAATAAATCTTCCTTACTCATCCCACTCCAAAACCTCAACATTGAGCAGAGATGGTTAGGATGCTTCCATTATGTTCAGTGTCATATGATTAAACATCACAGGATATGCCTGTCTTTGGACAGTCACCAAGCTTAGTTAGCTAAGGTGACTAAAAGTATAGCAGCTTAGTTGGTCAGGGCAGATCTATGGGTAGCAATGTCTAACAGATATGACATAAGCCAATTTTTCCTGCTTCTAACATATGTTCATTGCTGGATTGGAACAAGGTCCACAATGCTGTGCCATTGTAACCAGTAACAAGTAATAATCATTTCCAGTGTGTGAGACTATTTGTATAATTATCATGAAGAACCTTTGTCTTTCCCTACAGCTTCTTCTCCAGGCAGGTCTGGGTTTATGAACTGCAGAAATTTGACAAGTCCTTGGTTTTATAAGTCTGTTGGCAAGTTTTGGGCTTTAAGTTGTGTCTTATTTCCACATCTTGGCCTTAGCAAATGTATAAATTAATGTTCTGCTGTGTTAAGTTGAAATCATAATATTAAAGGCAATATTCTAGCTACCAACTTTTACCTGAGTCAAACACAAGTTCACAATAACCTGGGTAATATTAAGGAAGTGGTTCATGATACAACAGAAATCTTCCCAGGTATGTAACTCTCCTACTAGAAAAGAGAATGTGTGTGTGTGTGTGTGTGTGTGTACATAACCGCCAACAGAAAGAAACACACACACACATACACACACACACACACACACACACACACACACACAATCAACTTGCCTAGAGAAAAAACTGTTTCATTAGCTGAGGGACACTTAGTAGAGACCTTGATATGACTTCCTTGAGTTTCTTTATCCATGAGGTTTATATAGTCTTAGATGATGATATTCTTCAGGTAAGTTCTAATGCCCCCAGAGATGTTCGCAAAATCTTACATCTGCCCCATCTGCCTGATGTTATATCAAGTTCAGAAGCTCTATGGGTGCTGGCCCAATTTTGGGGTTAGTTAATGCCCGGTAAAACATGCCACCATAGCATCCCTGGCTCTGAGCTCCAAGGCAAAGCCATATGATAGCTTCCATGCCCTGCTACCCCCTACTGCTAAAGGTACCAAAATGAAATCAGAGATACATCTTCCTATCTAACACATTTGTTGCCTGTAACTTATTTGATATTGGCATTCAACTTTACCTGGAGTTCAGTTTCAGCATAGCATTTCAGGTGCCGGATTATAATTCTAGGGCCTCATTATTTTTTTCATAAACACTTTTAAGAGGCTATGTGCTAAAACTTTGCATTCTACCCTGTGACTATGATAGTAGTGCCAAGAGACTTCAGAAGTGAATTCTATGGCAGAAAATAAGATCAAAGTTTTGTATCCTTTTATTTTTAAATTTTATTACAAAATAATGAGTTTTCTTATCTTTTTACTTATTGTATACTTGCTTATATCTATCTATTTTACTTATTACTCCCCTACTAAGGGATGAGGATCCCACCTTTTCTCAATAGTAGTTGACACATACTCCTTCATGGAATATGTTAACCCCAGTTCCTCTCCACACTTTTTGTATTCTAGTCATCCAGCAAACAGATGCACCTAACATAATGTACTACCCAGCCTTAGGCCTGTAATAACAGAAGAAAGCAACTGTAGACAGAAATATCATGACCATCTTCCCTCCACTCTGCCAAAAGGTGTTTGGAATTGAGAGACTGTGACTCATACAGTTTCTTTCTTCCTTCATTTTTCTCTTTTTTTTTATTCGATATATTTTTTATTTACATTTCCAATGGTTTCCCCTTTTCTAGCCCCCCACTCCCCGAAAGTCCCATAAGTCCCCTTCTCTCCCCCTGTCCTCCCACCCACCCCTTCACACTTCCCCATTCTGGTTTTGCCCTATACTGCTTCACTGAGTCTTTCCTGAACAAGGGGCAACTCCTCCTTTCTTCTTGTACCTCATTTGATGTGTGGATTATGTTTTGTGTATTCCAGTTTTCTAGGTTAATATCCACTTATTAGTGAGTGCATACCATGATGCATCTTTTGAGTCTGGGTTACCTCACTTAGTATGATGTTCTCCAGCTCCATCCATTTGCTTAAGAATTTCATGAATTCGTTGTTTCTAATGGCTGAATAGTACTCCGTTGTGTATATATACCACATTTTTTGCATCCACTCTTCTGTTGAGGGATACCTGGGTTCTTTCCAGCTTCTGGCAATTATAAGTAGGGCTGCTATGAACATAGTGGAACATGTATCCTTATTACATGCTGGGGAATCTTTTGGGTATGTGCCCAGGAGTAGTATAGCAGGACCTTCTGTAAATGAGGTGCCCAGTTTTCAGAGGAACCGCCAGGCTGATTTCCAGAGTGGTTGTCCCAATTTGCAAACCCACCAGCAGTATTCCTCTTTCTCCACATCCTAGCCAACACCTGCTGTCTCCTAAATTTTTAATCTTAGCCAGTCTGACTGGTGTAAGGTGAAATCTCAGGGTTTTTTTAATTTGCATTTCCCTAATGACTAATGAAGTTGAGCATTTTTAAAGATGTTTCTCCTCCATCCGAAGTTCTTCAGGTAGGAATTCTTTGTTTAACTCTGTACCCCATTTTTTTTTACATTTTTTATCGATATATTTTTTATTTACATTTCAAATGATTTCCCCTTTTCTAGCCCCCCACTCCCCGAAAGTCCCGCAAGCCCCCTTCTCTCCCCCTGTCCTCCCACCCCTTCCCACTTCCCCGTTTTGGTTTTGCTGAATACTGCTTCACTGAGTCTTTCCAGAACAGGGGGCCACTCTTGCTTTCTTCTTGTACCTCATTTGATGTGTGGATTATGTTTTGTGTATTCCAGTTTTCTAGGTTAATATCCACTTATTAGTGAGTGCATACCATGATTCACCTTTTGAGTCTGGGTTTCCTCACTTAGTATGATGTTCTCTAGCTCCATCCATTTGCCTAAGAATTTCATGAATTCATTGGAGGAACTGCCAGACTGATTTCCAGAGTGGTTGTACCAATTTGCAACCCCACCAGCAGTGGAGGAGTATTCCTCTTTCTCCATACCCTCTCCAACACCTGCTGTCTCCTGAATTTTTAATCTAAGCCATTCTGACTGGTGTAAGGTGAAATCTCAGGGTTGTTTTGATTTGCATTTCCCTAATGACTAATGAAGTTGAGCATTTTTTAAGATGCTTCTCCGCCATCCGAAGTTCTTCAGGTGAGAATTCTTTGTTTAACACTGTACCTCATTTTTTAATAGGGTTGTTTGGTTTTCTGGAGTCTAACTTCTTGAGTTCTTTATATATATTGGATATTAGTCCTCTATCTGATGTAGGATTGGTGAAGATCTTTTCCCAATTTGTTGGTTGCCCATTTGTCCTCTTGATGGTGTCCTTTGCCTTACAGAAACTTTGTAATTTTATGAGGTCCCATTTGTCAATTCTTGATCTTAGAGCATACGCTATTGGTGTTCTGTTCAGAAACTTTCTCCCTGTACCGATGTCCTCAAGGGTCTTCCCCAGTTTCTTTTCTATTAGCTTCAGTGTGTCTGGCTTTATGTGGAGGTCATTGATCCATTTGGATTTGAGCTTAGTACAAGGAGACAAGGATGGATCAATTTTCATTCTTCTGCATGCTGACCTCCAGTTGAACCAACACCATTTATTGAAAAGGCTATCTTTTTTCCATTGGATGTTTTCAGCCTCTTTGTTGAAGATCAAGTGGCCATAGGTGTGTGGGTTCATTTCTGGACCTTCAATCCTGTTCCATTGATCTGCGTGCCTGTCACTGTACCAATACCATGCAGTTTTTACCACTATTGCTCTGTAGTATTGCTTGAGGTCAGGGATACTGATTCCCCCAGAATTTCTTTTGTTGCTGAGAATAGTTTTAGCTATCCTGGGTTTTTTGTTATTCCAGATGAATTTGAGAATTGCTCTTTCTAACTCTGTGAAGAATTAAGTTGGGATTTTGATGGGTATTGCATTGAATCTGTATATTGCTTTTGGCTAAATGGCCATTTTAACTATATTGATCCTGCCGATCCATGAGCATGGGAGGTTTTCCCAGTTTTTGAGGTCTTCTTCCATTTCCTTCTTCAGAGTCTTGAAGTTCTTGTCATAAAGACCTTTCACATGTTTGGTAAGAGTCACCCCAAGGTACTTTATACAGTTTGTGGCTATTGTGAAGGGGGTCATTTCCCTAATTTCTTTCTCAGCCTGCTTATCCTTTGAGTATAGGAAGGCCACTGATTTGCTTGAGTTGATTTTCTAACCTGCCACTTTGCTGAAGTTGTTTATCAGCTGTAGGAGTTCTCTAGTGGAGTTTTTTGGGTCACTTAGGTAGACTATCATGTCATCTGCAAATAATGATAGTTTGACTTCTTCCTTTCCAATTTGTATCCCTTTTACCTCCTTATGTTGTCGAATTGCCCGAGCTAGTACCTCAAGTACAATATTGAAAAGATAAGGAGAAAGGCGTCAGCCCTGTCTAGTCCCTGATGTTAGTGGGATTGCTTCAAGTTTCTCTCCATTTAGTTTGATACTGGCTACCGGTTTGCTGTATATTGCTTTTACTATGTTTAGGTATAGGCCTTGAATTCCTGTTCTTTCCAAGACTTTAAGCATGAAAGGATGCTGAATTTTGTCAAATGCTTTTTCAGCATCCAATGAAATGACCATGTGTGTTTTTTTTTTCTTTGAGTTTGTTTATGTAGTGGAATGCATTGATGGATTTCCATATATTGAACCAACCCTGCATCCCTGGGATAAAGCCTACTTTATCATGATGTATGATCGTTTTGAAGTGTTCTTAGATTTGGTTGGCAAGAATTTTATTGAGTATTTTTGCATCGATGTTCATAAGGGAAATTGGTCTGCAGTTCTCTTTCTTTGTTGAATCTTTGTGTGGTTTTGGTATCAGTGTAATTGAGGCTTCATAGAAGGAACTGGGTAGTGTTCCTTCTGTTTCTATTTTGTGCAATAGTTTGAAGAGTATTCGTGTTAGGTCTTCTTTGAAGGTCTGATAGAATTCTGCACTGAAACCATCTGGTCCTGTGCTTTTTTTGGTTGGAAGAATTTCTATGACTCCTTCTATTTCTTTATGGGTTATAGGACTGTTTAGATGATCTATTTGGTCCTGATTTAATTTGGGTATTTGGTATCTTTCAAGGAAATTGCCCATTTCCTCCAGATTCTACAGTTTTGTTGAGTATAGGCTCTTGTAGTAGGATCTGATGATTTTTTGGATTTCCTCAGTTTCTGTTGTTATATCCCCCTTTTCATTTCTAAGTTTGTTAATTTGGATACTTTCTCTGTGCCCTTTGGTCCGTCTGGCTAAGGGTTCATTTATCTTAATGAATTTCTCAAAGAACCAGCTCCTGGATTCGTTGATTCTTTGTACAGTTCTCTTTGTTTCCATTTGATTGATTTCAGCCTTGAGTTTGATGATTTCCTGTCTTCTACTCCTCCTGGGTGATTTGGCTTCTTTTTGTTCCAGGACTTTCAGGTGTGTTGTTAAGCTGCTAGTGTATTCTCTCTCCATTTTCTTTTTGGAGGCACACAGGGCTATGAGTTTTCCTCTTAGCACTGCTTTCATTGTGTCCCAAAGATTTGGGTATGTTGTGCCTTCATTTTCATTAAATTCTAAAAAGTCTCTGATTTCTTTCTTTATTTCTTCTTTGGCCAAGGTGTCATTTTGTAGAGTATTATTCAGCCTCCATGTGAATGTGGGCTTTCTGTTGTTTTTGTTGGTATTGAATACCACTCTTACACCATAGTGATATGATAGGATGTATCAGATTATTTCGATCTTCTTGTATTTGTTGAGGTCTGTCTTGTGACCAATTATATGGTCGATTTTGGAGAAGGTACCATGAGGTGCTGAGAAAAAGGTATATTCTTTTGCTTTAGGGTGAAATGTTCTATAAATATCAGTCAAATCCAATTGGTCCAAAGCTTCAATTAGTTTTACTGTGTCCCTGTTTAGTTTCTGTTTTCCCAATCGGTCCATTGAGGAGAGTGGAGTGTTAAAGTCCCCCACAATTATTGTGTTAGGTGCAAATGTGTGCTTTGAGCTTTAGTAAAGTTTCTTTTATGAATGAGGGTACCCTTGCATTTGGCGCATAGATGTTCAGAATTGAAAGTTCTTCTTGGTGGATATTTCCTTTGACCAGCAAGAAGTGTCCTTCTGTGTCTCTTTTGATGACTTTAGGTTGAAAGTCAATTTTTATCTGATATTAGAATGGCTACTCCTGCTCGTTTCCTGTGACCATTGGCTTGTAAGATTGTCTTCCAGCCTTTTCCTCTAAGGTAGTTTTATCTTTGACACTGAGGTGTGTCTCCTATATGCAGCAAATTGTAGGGTCCTGTTTCCTTATCCAGTCTGTTAGTCTATGTCTTTTTATTGTGGAATTGAGACCATTGATGTTAAGAGATATTAAGGAATAGTGATTATTACTTTCAGTCATTTTTGATGTTCTTTTTATATTTGAGTGATTATCTTCTTTTGGGTTTGATGAAGAACGGTAACTATCTTGCTTTTTCCAGGCTGTAGTTTCCCTCCTTGTATTGGAGTTTTCCTCCTATTATTCTTTGCAGAGCTGGGTTTGTGGAAAGATATTTTATAAATTTGGTTTTGTCATGGAATATCTTGGTTTCTCCATCTATGGTGAATGAGAGTTTTGCTGGGTATAGTAGTCTTGGCTTTCATTTGTGTTTTCTTAGAGTCTGCATGAGATCTGCCCAGGATCTTCTAGTTTTCATGGTCTCTGGTGAGAAGACTGGTGTGATTCTGATTGGTCTTCCTTTATATGTTACTTGGCCTTTTTCTCTTACTGCCTTTAATATTCTTTCTTTGTTTGGTGCATTTGGGGTTTTGATTATTATGTGACAGGAGGTATTTCTGCTCAAGTCCAGTCTGTTTGGAGTTCTGTAGACTTCTTGTATATTCATGGGCATCTCTCTCTTTAAGTTTGGAAAGTTTTCTTCCATAATTTTGTTGAAGATATTTGCTGGCCCTTTCTGTTGTAAATCTTCACTCTCTACCTATAATCCTTAGGTTTGGTCTTCTCATTGTATCTTGGATTTCCTGGATGTTCTGAGATACAAGCCTTTTGCATTTTGCATTTTCTTTGACAGTTGAGTCAATGGTTTCTATGGTATCTTCAGCATCTGAGATTCTTTCTTCCATCTCTTGTTTTCTGTTGTTGATATTTGCATCTATGGCCCCTGATTTCTTCTCAAGGTTTTCTATCTCCAAAGTTGTCTCCCTTTGTGATTTCTTAGTTGTTTCTACTTCTGTTTTTAGATCCAGGATGGTTTTGCTCAGTTCCATCATTTGTTTATTTGGGTTTGCCTGTAATTCTTTAAGGGAGTTTTGTGTTTCCTCTTTCATGACTTCTGCCTGTTGATGCAAGTTCTCCTGCATTTCTTTAAGTTGTTTTTTTTTTTTTTTTTTTTTTTTTTGCCTTTCTTCTTTATTGGCTTCTATCTCTTGGGCCTTATTCTCCTGCATTTCTTTAAGTGATTTTTGTGTTTCCATTATACGCTGTTCTAGCTTATTCATGTTCCCTGTATTTCTTTAAGAGATTCATTTAATTTATGTCCTTTTTGTGTTCTTCTAGCATCATGAACAGTGATTTTAAATCCATATCTTGTTTCTCTGGTGTGTTTGCATAACCAGAACTTGCTGATGTTGGAGAGTTTGGTTCAGATGCTGCCATATTGCCTAGATTTCTGCTCGTAGCGTTCCTGCGTTTGCCCTTTGTCGTCTTGTTCTCTGGAGCTAGTTGGTCTTATCTCTGGCTGGTGTTTCAGCCTCCTGAGAGGCTCTAGGTCTATTTCTGCAACAATGGATGGCAGGGTTTCCCCTGTTGCAGATTGCTGATGTGCTGTGCACTCCTCTTGGTTGCCCTTGCAGCCCTAGTGTGCTTTGCCCCAGATTGTGTCTGTGAACCAGATGGTGTCCGTTTGCTCCTTCAGGGAGTGCTGAGGGTGTCTGCTGCAGGGACCTTTTCTGAGTGCTGATCACTCTACTGGCCAGCGGAACTCCCAAACGGGTTGGTGCACACAAGGCTAGCCTCTTTGCTCAGGCCCTGAGTCTAGGCAAAAGCCTGGCAGGCCAATGTCCAAGCAAATTTCCCCTCAGCTGAGAGTGTAAATTGGGTCTGTCAGGTGGCCTGGATGGCGGTGTGCACATGCTCCCTGAGAGTGCTGGGAGAGTCTGCTGGGCTAACAACCTCCTGGCCAGGTCGGCACACAGATGGCCCACTGAGCAGCCCAGGGCCTGGGGGCAGTCCAGGGCCTGACCATCTTAGACCCCAGCTATGTCAACCTTGGGCTAGCCTGTTAGCTGGTTTTGCCTGCTAGCACTCTCTGGCTTCCCTGAGGCAAAATGGCGGAGGCGCCCGCACATGCAAGCACAGGCCCAGGCAAACAACCTCCTAGCTAGGTTTGCACACTGGTGGCCCCCCGACCAGCCCAGGGCCTGGGTGCAGGCCAAAGCCTGTCGGGCTTAGACCCCCTCGATGTTGTTTCCGGGTTGTATTTGTGTACCTGAGTCTGTCTGATCTCTCTGGTGTCCGAGAACCAAAATGGAGGCCAGTCTCTTGTAACTGATTGATGGGAGGCAGAGTTCTGAAGTGGCTTCTGCGTGGTGAAAGGTGCTGTAAATCTGCCGCTGCTTGCAGCCTAGCTGGCCAGCGATGGCCAGTGGTCGTGGGCACAGGATCTGCCTGGACCCTGTCAGCTTGGTTCCACTGCTGATGGCCCTTCCTCTGGACCAGACGCTGCTGCTGTTGTTGCTGCCTCAGCCACCGCCGCCCAAACCTTCCTTCATTTTTCAAAGTAGCTTCCCTTTATATTATACTAGAATCAGAGACTATGTTTTTCTTACCCAGTTTTCTTATCCCTTCGAAAGTTCGTTTCAATAATGAGTGTGTACAGCTTTTGTACTGGGTGCTGAGTCAGTCACTGTATCATCCAACTAAGTTGCACCTTCTTTAATCCTCCAAGTAATCATGATATTTAATACTGTTCTTTTGAAACTGGTATTTTATATATGGTTAAAATCATTAATTTAAATTATATTTTATTCCACAGTAACATTTCATTGTTTTAGATTTCTGGAAGTTTCCATTGTCCTAGATTTCTATTTCAACTCATAGATGCCTTCCCCACAGAATCCAGTTGTCTTTCTCCATCTGCCCTTACCCCACACACAGCTGATACCTGCTCTTCCTATTCCCATCTCCTACCTGGCCCAGTTCCCTCCCTCCAGCACCAGCCCCATGTCTGTTCTATGTCCCTTCTTTGAAATTCAAGCATGTCTCCCTTAGGCCTCTTGTGTTACTTAGCTTCTTTATTCCACAATAAAGCATTTCATTTCCTCCTTAAAAGTCAATGTTAGTTACTGAGTGCATTGCAAATCAAAGGGAATCAATTGCAGTCACTCGAAAATAAATATGGCAATATCTTGCTGTGAACTTCTTACATCTTCTCACATGATACATTATTCCTTCTTTGCAAGTTTTATCTTATTAACTGATTTATGAAGCATTGCTTTAGATGAGTTCAGATTATATATTTGTTCAGAAAATGCATTGCTTATCCAAATCACTCAGTGCCTCACTATTTATAAAATTATCATTTATAAAATTAATTGAATCTGATACTAAATTATAACATTCTTTTAAATATCTTCTCAAATTCTGCACAAAACAATTCTCATGAATACTGGAGACCAAAACACATACACAAGTTAATTTGCATTTTTACTAATTAATTACTTTTTAAGGAACTGACTGTATGTGTGTGTGTGTGTGTGTGTGTGTGTGTGCGCGCGCTTTTTGAATGAGTCCAAGGACTTGTGGATGTTAAGTTGGGATTAAACTACACTGTTTTATCTTGAATGGTTATTCACATGCATAGATAATTTAGGATTATATATTTTATGATTATTATGTCAGTAATGGTCAAAATAGAATAGTGCTTATACCACAATATCTATGAATTTTATGTGTTAAAAAGTAAGAGGCCATATTTTACTGTTAATGATATGTGTATAGAGATGTATTTTATATCACAGTTTTAAATTGTAAAACATAAACATTTACTGGATAATAAAAACCTTCACACTTTAGGTTTGCATCAACAGTCTAGCATATTAACACTTATTTCATCAACTTTTACAAAATCTTAACTCTCTTGTAATATTGCAATTGTTCTGCTTGCTGTGACAAATACTACTCAACTATTTGTTTTTAGCTACTTTGTAGGTCATAAATGATATATGCTGCAAATGAACAGAAAGAGGAGCAACAGAAAGTCATGATAACTCAAACTCTGTTGTTAAATAATCCCTGTAAATTAGCCTACTTATAGTTAAGCCAGCATATGTAATTGATAAAGTTTTTGCTAAGAAACTTTGACAGCTAATCAATAAAGTATAACTTCATGCTTGATATTATACATCTTCTAATTTCACAAAACTTTGATGGAAATCATTTCACAGGCTCTCTTGTCACTTCATTCCATTTCTTTTTGTCATGATTTTCATGGTCAAGGTCTAGAAAATAGGACTTATCATGTTCTTAAAATGAATGTTCATAATTCTCGGTTACTTTTCATACCACTGTCATCAAAATAACCCAACAAAACTGTTAAGGGAGAAAGGATTTATTTTGAATCAGAGGGAACTCATAACTGATGTGCCACAGAGAAGTTGTAAAGTCAGGAGCTAATGCAGCTAGCTAGCCATAGAGCATCCACGATGATGCAACATTCTGGAAATGCATATGCTCAGATCTCTTCAAACTTGTGGTCACAGAATCCCAGAAAAAGACAGTCCTTTTCAGCAGTGAGCATTGTTAGCAATCAACCATTGGGAGACCCATCAGAAACCTAAGTCGTCATTCTCTGCAGCTAAGTGTGCCAGGCATGCCAAGAATGTCACAGTACACCATCCCACACACAAGACCTCTTGTTTGTTCCCCTTCTTGTTCATTCTCTCATGCCCTCTCTCAGGCTATCTCTCTTTCTCTCTGCCTCTGTCTCTTATGTCACTGTCTCTCTGTCTCTCCCTCCGTCTTGTCTGTCTTCCTGTCTCTCTCTGTATCTCTCTCTGTCTCTGTCTCTCTGCGTCTATCTATCTAGCCCTTTCTACCTGCCTTTATCTTGTCCTCATGTCCCCAGAGTGAGAGAACCTTTCTATCATTCGCTCCCCAATAAACCTCTTGGAGTAGATCCGTTGGATGGAATAATTTCTTAGCAGCATACTTTGTCCCTGGACACCAAAGGCATCTCCAACCTCACCGTTTTATCCCATCAGGCATTCCCACTGTAACAATGTCACACAAGGGTGGCTGTAACTCTTCATGGCCCAAATAATTTAATTAATTTATATTAATTTAATTTAGGTTTATTTTGTCTACTCTTTATAATCAAACAACCACAATGTGTTCTCAGGCCACTTACAGTTTTTAACAATCAATCATCAATCAATCAATCAATCAATATAAGTTCCATTCATATAAATGCTGATTTAACTAATTATGAACTCTAATATGCAAGATAATCATAGTAAAGTTAAGAATAATATATACAGTAAAAGAATTCTTTCACAGAAACTGAAACAAGATATTTTTCTGTAATCTATCCAATTTCACATAGCCAGATAGAAAATTTGAATTCTCTTAACCTTCCTTCAAAGATTTCTTTTTAAAATATTTTTCAGGCATGTATGTATGTGTTTTATTTAAAAGAGACAGTTTTCATATTATATATTCCAATTACATTTTTTCCTTCCCCTACTCATCCCACTTCCTCCCCAGTGCCCGTCCCATCTGAATCCAAACCTGTTTCGTCCCTGGTTAGAAAATAAAAAGGCATCCAAGAAATAGTAATAAAATAAAATAAAAAATAAAATAAAATAATACTAAAATAAATAATAGTAATAAAATAAAATAATAAAATAAAATAAACACATCAGTATGTAAAAAAACATTAGAACAAGAGACAAAAGAAAAGCACTGTAAATGCATATGGATACAGTTACATATATGTTTGCATGCTTCAAAAGCCCATAAGAACTCAAACTGGAAGCCATGGCACATACAAAAAGGAACTAAGAAGTAGAAAACAAATGAACAAATGTCTTGGCATGATATTTTGAGACAAAGAAGCCCCAATGATGTCAGTGAGTTCCTTTTTACATTTACCATTGTGGTTTTATGGTATTCAGGAAGGTTAATCCGTTTCTTTTTTCTGCTAATTCAGATATGATTTTACAATAACAGTTAGTTTTAAACCATAACATGGATGATTTGAATATTGTAAGTTTAACAAGAGAGTTTAAGTAGTTCACAATGAAGAGATCAGGTATCAGGAAACAATATATATATATATATACAGAATGGAAATAGAGCACTATGGTCCAGAGATCCTCAGTAAAACTGGAGCTAGGAAAACTGTGATGAAATTAATTCATATAGAAAATGTTAATTGAGTCTATAGCACCTCTGGTTGGCTAAGACATTTTGGGAAAAAAAAGAAAGAAAGCTGAAGATCTGCTATGATTGTGAATTAGTCCAACCACCATGAAAGTAAAACCATTACTCTATCACACATGTCACAAAGGGATCATCTCAATTAAAAGTGAGTTTTCAAAAGAAAATATCCTTGGGATATTTAAAGCAAATCCAATGTAATGATTAATGATCATACAAATCTTCACTGCAGATTTTAGTCCTAACATTGAACACTTTCAGAGAGTTTCAATAAGAGCGATTAGAAACTATGTTACAATGTAGTGATAATGTAACAATCAAAAGGAATCTAAGAAAAGCAAAGAATTCAAATTCCTGCTTTAAAATCTTTAAAATAAATGTATTAGAACAAATGATATTGGATAAAACACAATTTCTGTGCCTAGTATCAGGATTTTCATCTATATTCGTCTTAAAATTAACTAAAAGCAAGGAATATTAAAATAACTAAAAATGGAGCGTGTTAAATAATTAATAAATTGAGCATGTTAAAGTAAACATAATACACTTATCTTGAGCATGAATTCAGTGTTTTGGAGTGAAAACAAATTCAAATAGTAAAAATGTAGTTGACTTTAAACAAGAAAAATTCCATTCTGTTTAATATGTATTTGAAATGATATTTTTCATTTGACTATAACATTGACTTATGTAATATATTTGACCAGGTGATGATTACTATATTGACTACATTGATTGTACATTTTAAAAAGAAAATTGTGTTACTTTACTACATATATTAATGTCTGGCACTTTTGATGTTGAAGAAAATATCCATGTGTTCAAAAAATAAAATTTTTAATCTATTTGGAAGCTATTTATTAGAAATGATGCCTATATATTAAATTATAGACATTTGAATACTGAAATTTATGTTCTCATTAAGCACAAGTAGGGTTTTAAAATATATTTCACTACAGCTGAATTGTGTAAACATATTAATTCTGTCTATAACATGAAACAATGCTGAACTAATACATGTCTCTTCGACACAGATTCAGGATTCTTTCTGTATGTACTGCTTTGCAGCAGGTGCAGAAAATTCTCCTACTATATTTCCTCATTTGTAGGCCTTCAGTGCATGCTGCTGTTACCACTGCAAACATCTGGTCCCTCTGCCTGAAGCTTTTTCCAATTTCAATAGCTGCAGTACCCAAAGTTAGAAAGGAAGTGTGGGGAAATACATTTCCCAGGGAGCAGCTTTCAACCAATGACTGATGATCCTGGTTTTGTAAATACTCAGGAAGCTGTCCCTTCAGGCTGGGAGAACCTCTCAGATGTATACTCTGAACCCACTTCTGAAATTTCCTCAACAAGGTTAAGCTCCCAAAGTCACTCACAAAGGTGGCTGTAATTTCTGTTTGTTTATGATTGTCTGGAAGGTAGAGCTCCTAATACCTAATGAAGCTAACTACTTGTGCATGCTATACAATCTTTCCAAAGCTGAACTATATTTCCAGGAATATTTTTGCTTTTTATTTTGAGAGAATGTCTCTTGAAAATTACCATGATAATCTAAATTTCTATCTAGCTGCCTCAGTTTCCTGGTAGCTCGGGCCCAATGGTAGCTAGCTAAATTATCAAGTTTTCTTCTTCTTTCTCCTCTACCATCACCTCCTCCTCCTCCTCTTTCTCCTCCTTCTCCTCTATTTCTTCCTTTTCCTCCTCACCTTTCTCTTCATCTCTCAGGATTGTAAACATTTCTCCTTTCAAATTTTTGTATGTACATGTGTATATAACATATTCTTTCTTTAAAGTCTCTACATTGGGCTTTTAACCAACCAGAGCTCCCAGGGACTAAACCACCAACCAAAGAGTACACATGGAGGGACCCAGGACTCCTACAGCACACGGAGCAGAGAATGGCCTTGTCAGGCATCAGTAGGAGGAGAGGCCCTTGGTTCTGTGAAGGGATGTAGACCCAGTGTAGGGGAATGCCAAGGTGGTGAGGTGGGAGTGGGTAAGTGAGAAGTATCCTCACAGAAGCAGGGGGAAAGGGGATAGGAGAGGTGGGCTCTGGAGGGGAAACATGCAAAGGGGATAATATTTGAAATGTAAATACATGAAATATCCAATAAAAAAGAAATTTACAAAAGAAATTAAAATAAAAAATAACCAATAAAAAAGGATGAAGTAATTACACAATTTTCAGATCAGTTCTTTCTCCAGTTGTGCAGCCACTATGCTGCAAGAATGCAAAGAATGTATAGACTGAGATGCAGACAAGAACCTTGTCTGCCCTATTGCAAGAGTGAAGTTGTTTAAGTTTTGAGTTTAGCACTATACAAAAACTTATTCATTGTATTATAGAGATTTCAAATAATTACTAGTCTTTGAATTCAAACATAAAAGGACAAAAATGTTATGATATATAAGCACTGTTTACCTTGTTCAATATGAACACATTACACAGCTGATTGCACATTATATAATAATGATTATAATAAAATATAATTTAACAGTGTTTACATGAATAATCTTACAATATTTGCTAACTGTTTAACAATTAACATATCACCGAATATGGATGATTTTACATGGGACACAATAGCATGTGTGTGTGTGTATGTGTGTATGTGTGTGTGTGTGTGTGTGTAATCTGCCATACTGAAAAGCTGTTGCATATTTATAAATTTTGTAAAATAAAGTGAGAAATCACTGTAGCATAAATTAAATTTCAAAGACTCAAATACATTGAAATGATGTTATTATATTCCTGTCTTGTTTGTTCTGATATGGATATATAAATACACACACACACACACACACACACACATATATATATGTTAATTATATGAGTGTAATCAAGTTTACATAAAAATGAATGAAATATTAACTAACAGACCCTAACCCTAATTATTTACTATGTATCTAGCATTATTATCTAGAAATAAATATTATTAATCCCTGTAAAAAATTTCAAATAATATTTTTTAAACCTCAAAGACAATGAAAAATGAAATGTCAACTGCAATTTTACTGCCTAAACTTTCTATGTAGGCTTATGTCTCATAATTAGTCTCTATAGAAAGATTGTTTTTGTATAACCTAATAGGTATATATTACTTTTTTCCTGACAAAGAAACTTTTGCGGCTTCTCAGAAAACTTTTCACATCAGTTCCCCTAGACTCTGCAATACATGCCAATGGAGTTACAATTGAAAACGGATGTATAATTAGAAACTAATCCATCTATGAATACACGAGTCTGTTCAGTGTGGCTATTTTCTTCTCACGATATTTATCATCATTTGCATCGTGTACAACATTGCAGGAGTGAATTAATTTGCTTCTCCTCTGTTTCAGGCTTCTATTTTCTCGCATCCCTCTCTGCAAGTTCTGTGGTTCTTTCTGTTTTCAAGCTGTATTCCCTTTTTCTGGAGCATCTCCCTCCTCCCTCCTCCGTTTGTTTTCGTCATTAGAAGTCATTCTTGTGGTAACTTCTCTTAATCATTTAGATACAACTTCATCCTAGCATGGTGCTATGGAAGTACAGGTTTCTTTTATAATACCCTCACCTCATCTGACTCCTTGGACTAGATCCTTATATGCAAATTTAGACCAATGGAAGTAGTAGAATGTTCTTAGCAGTTAAAAATTACCTAGGTTTATCTTAACTGATCTCTGAATCCATCATGGTCTTACTCAACCATGGCTTCCCTTGCTTCAACACCGAAAACCTGGTAGAGTTCACAAACATATATTTTAGTTATTTTATATAAGTCAATGAAGTAATAGTTTGAGACATTGGAGGACAAAAAAATTAAAGGTTTGTTTTCTTTTTATATGACAAGGAATTCAATGTATTTCATTTTATATTTAATATTATCACAATATAAATAGTTTTGAGTGAAATTTTACCAAATCAGTTTTATATTTTTGAACAATATATCCACAGACTCCATAACTGATAGTTTAAAATTGGTTTATATCGACAAATAACACAGTTTTCATCTTATTGTCACTTGTCCTAATGTAATAATGAAGGTTCAATTACCACTAATGCACATAACAGAATACCAATATATGCACTGTAGTATACACCAATATATACAATGTAATAAATTCAGAAGTTTCACTATTATGTTATGTTCCATATTATGTCATATTATGTCATATCTTTTATGGTATTTCTGATGTTGTTATTTTCAGAATAACATGGATCGCTTGTTTTAATGTCCTTGTTCTAATGAACTTTGTTCAAGTTGAGTGCACAGTGCTATTAAAAAGAAATATGTCTGGAGCTACCTTTCCTGAAATGTGTTAAATCACAAGGCATTTTTGCAAATACTCTATATTCTTCAAATATGTTAAAAGTGGCTACATTCCAAATTCCAGAATAAAATGTTGTCTAGGTCTGAACTTAATGTTTGAAATGCTTTATATTTGTTGTCTGAATACAATCTCTAAAGTTATTTCAACATTTTTACATTAAATTGGGCTAGGCATGAAAATCAATAGAGAACTGTATTCTATATTTCACGATACTTCATTTCTTTTTTATTGATTTATTTGGTGTGTGTGTGTGTGTGTGTGTGTGTGTGTGTGTGTGTGTGTGTATTTGTAAATACTTGGATATGTGTATTGCACTGAGCATGTTCATCCTGTTTGTAATGGCAAGAAGAAAGATAGATCCCATGGAAATAGAGCTAGAGCCTGTTGTGGACCACTCTAACATGGAACTGAACCTGGGGTTTCTTTTTTTTTAATCTTTTTTAAATTAATTCATTAATTATTTATTTTAAACAGTCATTTACGTTTCAAGTTTTATTCCCTTACCAGGTTTCCCCTCCTCTTGGAAACCCCCTAACTCATGCTCCCTCCTCCTGCTTCTATGAGGCTGTTCCTCATATTGTCTGTGCTAGCTAGTTTTATGTCAATTTACCTTCTGATTGCTGCCCCCTCTCCTTGTTCCCTCTTCACACAGTCTCTTCCACAATCTCCTCCCTATCTTCTCCTCTGAAAGAACTCAGGACAACCAATAAAGGAATGACACTACCCACATGGCCTGGGCGTCCCCAGTTACTCACTAATTAAGACAATGCCCTCCACCCATTTTTTTTTATGTAGGCATTTTCTCAATTGAGTTTCGTTCCTTTCAGATATCTAGCCCGTGCCACACTGACATAAAACAAGCCAGCACAGACAATATATTGGGAGAGATGTAAGGTTCTTGAGACGGAAGGGAGACACAACAGCAAAAGACTTCCTGCAGAGAATAGAAGTGATCTAGTGAGCTAAAGAACCAAACAAACCAAAAGACAGTAAATGAGAGAGAGAACAAAACAGAATCTAAAAAATCTCTGCACACCTCATGAATTCTAATATGTTCTAGGTCTCCTATACAGCACACTTCTTCTGCCAGGTCACCTTGGCACTTTTATTGTGCTTGCTGCATTTACAAAGTATATCCTGGTTGTAAGCGCATGCTGTGGGGCTGAAGGATTGGGAGTCTCTTCCAGGTTTTATTCCGTTTTGCTTCATTTATATATTAGTTTTGCTGGCTTTTTTCTACCTTCCGAACAATACAGCATAGTCAGAATCAATTAATTTTATCAAAGCCAACACAGCACCTATAATCCCCATACAGTGACCAAGGGATAAGAGTATCCTTGGTTAATTCTCTACTATAGGAGCAAGGTGTAGAGAGCCTTATTGAGGTGCCACGCCACCTCGCAAGTACTTGCCATTGACCTATGTGAAGTTTCTCTCCCAGCCTTTGAGCAGGGATCCACCTGTGTCCACCATAATCCCCTCCACCTAGGGTGGTGAACTCAGACCAAGGTAAAGCCCATTGTTCTTCAAGGACATGCAGTTTCCTGAGAAACACTAGCCACCTGTGGAGCAACTGAATTGGTTCTGTTGAAAAGCTTCCAGCCTTCAGGGGAAGGGTTTTCCCCTGCCTATATATTTGGAGTTCTTCATTAAACTTTGAGCCTTGAACAGCAATGCTGTCTTAGTCTCCATCTCTTTTTGCCACCTACACATACACCCCCAGCTTCCCTTCCAGGTAACCCATTAGATGTACCTGTGGACAGTTACAGCAAGGTAAGTTAAATCTGACTTATATATTCCATGTAAGTAAAAATAGAAAGGAAAATGTAAATTTCCATGACATTCCTTACTTGAAGAAATATTAGAGAAGGAAATAAAATACCATTAATTAAATAATGAATTCTCTGTAATATCATTGAAATTAACAGTTTAAATGAAGAAAATGCCATTGAAAATTTATGAATTACCAAGTTAAAACAATATATTACAACAAATGTCTTCCTTATCAATGCTATATATTATTTTCCATAATACTTCTTTCTATCTTTCAGTTGCTTAAAGCTAGACTGAACTTGAGCAGCAATACCTGCATTATTTTTCTTCATCTTCAGTGTCAATAACTTGCTAGGGAACTAACACTGCTAGTGCTAAATATGATTTGACTATCACTTTAAAGAATGCAATACATAAAAGCATTCCAAGACACATTAAATCTTTGATGTTACAAAGAAAGTAGAAACAGTCCACAAGGTTTTCTCTTATGTGTTGTTATCAGCTAGCAACCTTTTGACATGATGGTTGATTGCAAAAAAAAAAAAAAAATTGCCCAGTGTTTCACATGCACCAGTAACAAGAAAATAGGACAAATGAGCCAATGAAAGGAGGTTATAATCCGTGAATGTTGGTTCAGATGTGGGCACAACAGTGACAATTCTAGTAACATATTTCTGTTTAACTATGGAAGGTTAACCTGAATGAAAATTAAACCCCAGTGTTTTGTCATTTGACTACTATTAATATTTAAATTTCTACTCACTTCATATTTTCCACCTATCTTGGACTAGTTGATAGTAATATTTAATTTTCAGTATTCCTTTGTTCATAGTTTATGCATTATGAGTGTTTTACCTGAATATATGTTTGTGTAGCACATATGACTGATACCTGATTACTACAGAAGAGACCTCTGGAATAGAGTTATAGACAGCTGATAGTTACTCCTTGGGTGCAAGGGTCCTCAGAAAGAACAGCAACCACTCTGACCTGCTGCACTAGCTCTGCAGCCCCATGATAAGAATGCTTGTTTGCTTCATTGAGAAAAATTAAAGATTAAATCATTTTTTTTCCCAATTTTACCTTAAAACTCAGAATGTGACAACCAAAATCTGTCTCCCATCTCAGGATTTTCTTATTCCATGTTGAAACCAATATCACAGTTTTATCCCATTGTCTTCTGAAAACTTGATCTGTGTATAATAAAAATTCTACATACCCTCTCTTTTAAAAGTATTTTTGTGTTATAGCATAGATTTCAATTTTTGAGCCAAAACACTAGTAGATCACAATTTTCTACTGCATCATTCTAATGTGAATTATATCTTCCTGGTGCATGTTCTGACATGCCCTGTTCATAAACAGGTTTTATCATTACTCCCACTTAATTTCCCATTAAATATATGCAGTTTTGAAATTATGGGGCTTGCTTAAGTTACTCATAGTGTGTTTTTTTAATTATATCCCAAGACCAAATTGTTATCTGTAGATTCTTGCAGTTTCTACATCTGTGCAAGTCCAAAGACTAGATTGTCATTAAAACAAATATGAGAATATATGTATTTGAAGTTTCATTATGACCTTGTTGTGAAAATCAGTTATATTTTTAACAAGACTGAGTCAGAAGGAAATAGAATGTTTGAATGAGTATTATTCCTAACAGATTTGTGAAATGTGTTTTAGTTTAGAGATTATGTGAATATGCAAGGTAGGCATAAAACACACACACACACACACATACACACACACACCACACGATATATGTGAGTTATATAAGAAAATAATTTTGTCCAAAATATTCTATCTCATGGGAAAAATAAAGAATAAGGAAGAATTAAACATATGTACAGTTATATATTAGCAATAATTTTGATAATAATGTAATGAATAGAGATTAAAATATGAGATCATTAAAGTATTATAAAAGTATATGCCATGGGGATATCAAAATAATTTCAGTGTTCAATGCATATTTAAGAGAAGCCAATTTTGTATGTACATACAGATATAAACAACTTTATTATATGCAAAGTTGGATATAGAATTGAACATTTGTAATTTCAACAATTTGCTAGGTAGAACAGGAAGACTAGAAGTTTTCGATAGGCTAGACTACATAGCAGTACTCTCTAGAAGAAAAGGAGTATAAAATAATAGTATGTGTATATACAAAGCCATACCAAGTCATGTATTCTTCCTATATACCAGCAAAAGTAAACTTATACACAAATATATATATATGTATATATATATATATATATACATATATATATAGTTTAAGTGATTATTTTTGCCATCTTGGCTAATAATACTCCCCCCAAGTACAAAACAAATGACATAAAATAAATCTATCTAATAAAATTCCCAACTGCGAGCTTGGGAAATCTGCTATTGAATTGTTGATCAGGATTGTTCAAGACTTCAACCATTAAAGAGTGTTAGTATTAAACTTGGTTTTATTCCAGCATTAAAGGTAAGATACCTATTTCTGAAAACACCGTATCCTTCAAAACCTGGGACCAGAGTTGCAGCTGACCTGACAGCCTTATCCTTAACGACTGCATAGTATCAGATGGCACCATTCAACCTTCCAAGTGAGAAGGCACTCAAGATTCCTGCCCACATGCCCTGCCTATGAAACACACTAATGACCAACGTGGCATGATAATTCTGTGGTTCCCTTAATAGCATGAATGTCTTAATGTTAACCAATAGCTCTCTCATTGGATTTAAGATCCACTTTATAATAAAATCATGAACTTAGCCAAATACCCAGGGATAATGAACTCATGGATCATTGCAGAGAACATACAATTACCATTACTAAACCAGCATGAGACCTAAATACATCCTAAATATTTGTCTGGATATGCTTTCATTCTTAATCAGAAAAACTTATCTTTGCAATGAACAGCAGTAAATAAAGAAATTAATGAGAGATTAAGGTTCTGAAAATAAATGATAAATTAATGTTTAATCCTAAACAGAAAAACCACTTCTTCTAACAATTAGAGAATATCACAGAAGAGATAAATGAAAGAATATAAGAGCAATAACATAAGAACTATGCTGTGAAATGCTATCGTCAGGATAGTAAAACCAGTCACTGAAAATATGATCTCATAACACCTTGCTTAAAAATCAGTGGTTCATAAAACAAAGTAGAAAGTCATGAAGTGAAAAAAATTAATTTATTTCATATACATTTGCTCAAGATCTTTTCAAATAATACAGGACTTTTAAACAATGAAAATTAAATGAAAGTAAAATGAATGTAAACAAACACCAAAAGTGGAAAAGAGGCTCTAAAGCAGAGACTTGCATTCTTATTTGCTCAGAATAGAAAATAAATATCACTAATACTGCATTCCACTTGAAATGATGACATAAATTTATACTCTTTATGGGGATTTTGGATTTCAAGTTACATATATGTGTCGATGACCATTTTTATAACATTCCTTTACAGTGAGAATGAAAACCAGTAAATACGATAACCATGGCAAAACTTAATATCAAGTAAATGCTAATTAATGTTAGTGCTGGAGAAATGACTCAGAAGTTTGTAAACAAAAACCCAATTTTGATTCCTAGAACTAAACTAAAAGCTCAAAACCATCTCTAGATCCAAGTCCAGAAAAACTAATGCACTCATCTGAGTTGAATAACAGACATGAAAGATGAACAGTTGTACATGTAGAAGAACATCTGTATGCCAAAAAATACCTCTTAATGAATAATTTTATCCTTCTTTTTTCACAGTATGTTTTGAAATACTACAGATAAGTGCATTTAGATAATTTATTGCTTAAATATTATATAATAACATATACAATTTAATATTATAATAATTGTAATTAATAAAATTATTAATTATAATTAAAATTATAATAAATAATATCTAAGTAATCAATATGTCTTTTTTGATATAGAAAATAGTCTATACTTCGCTATGTTTTTCTGTCTGTCAATGTGCTATACAAAAAGTTTCCAAATATTCATAGATTTTACTTGTGTTCCAAGCATATGTATATAGAGAAATTTATGTTCCATGGTGAAGAATATCATTTAGCATATATAGAAAATAAATAAAGATAATTTTAAAAGTAATTAATTTTGTCTATAAGAAAATAATACTTAGTAAATCTTATATTTAATCAAATGTATGCATATATCATTGCTTTAAATTGAGTCATATTATCAGACATTGAAATCAACTTAAAAACAAACTCTAATCTTAGAAGAAACTTTCATACGATTTCTTAAGCTCATTAGCTTGTGAGTATCAGAGTTCCTCTTACACATTTTCTATAAAGTTTCATTGATAGTTCAGCATGTATACTTTGTATGTGAGTTTAACTTCTCTCTTACTCAACATCAAACAAGAAAATGCCGTGGTCTTTGGCAATTGGATACAATGGTACTATCTTAATATTCCTACATTGTAGTACTGATCACAATTCTAATATTCTATTATTAGTTTTAGGAGACAAAAGAATACTTTAAATTCTATGAATGACAGTAGGTGATTGCTTCATTGAAGGAGCTATTGGCATTATGGTTGATATATAACATTTTGAGGAGATACAAAACATGTAAGTTATATTATCTTAAGGATGTCATTCATATGCTCAGTAGTTCATAATATCAAAATAAATGATGAATACTATAACTATTTAATGCAGAAGTTGTGCATATCAAATGATGGATTAGCAAGCACTGTTGTATGAGAATATTGCAGAGCATCATGTGAAATCTGAGGAAATTGGTCTACTAAGGGTATGGTAGTTAACACAAGGGTACTAATATTAAAAAATTATGTCCACACCAACAGGAAGTATACCAATTTTTAGAGTAAAATTTTAATCAACACCTTTTGAAAAGATGGGCTTTAACATTTTTAAAGGGGGTACTTCTGCAATTAGTAGAAACTGTGAATACATAAAATATTGATACTTATATTTTACTAAATTTGTCACGATTCTCAGCACAAAGGTAAAGGACTCATTCTCCCCAAGTGTTTAAGAAAGGGCTTATTACATAGCTAGCTCAGGAAGGTCACTGCACTCATTAATTGTACTGGAGATCTTCAAAACAGCCATTGATTTATTGAAGAGTTCCGCGGTGTAGGAATGACTTATTTAATATAAATGAATTCAGGAGACTTGAGTGTGATGATTTAAAGGAATATCCAGGAGAAAAATAGAACTGGGCTTTAAAGAGGCTCCATTCCATTTCCCTTGTTGAATATTATCCAGATTTATTTTTACACCATCATTGTGATAAAATAATCCCTGAGACTAAAGCATTACACTGGGCTTCAAACTGTTTAAAGATGAAGTTGGTGCTATTAAATTTTGTGAATTCTCATTCAATTTTTTAAAATAAAAAAGATCCACCAGGATGTCATTCCTTAGATTTATGTATGTAGTATTATCAGAATGTCTTCAGAGACCCTCTTACAGTTCTCTGTGACTAATATATCTTTAGGAAAGGAGGTTCTGTCACCAAAAGAAAAAGCACATGTATTCATCTTCTCACAGAAAATAGACCTGTTAAAATTCCAAAAATTTGTATTTTTCTTATTTTCTTCATGACAGTTATATATTTCTCATCTATGACTAATGTAAAAGCAATGCTCTTCAAACATGGATATATAGTGATTTCAGATATTATTGAAAATATTTCACCTTTAAATATAAATGGTATTTTATAATTATTTTCCAGAACATTATTTCAATAGAAAAATTATATTTAATCTCATGAAAATTGATTTTGTTTCTTCTGGCTTTACAAAGCAGACCTCTGCTCTCAGTTGAAACTTTTAAAAGCATATTCATTCTGTTTTATCAGTTGACAAAAGTAGTATTTCACAGAATCTTAGACTATAGAAAAGTTTCAGTTTTATACAAAGCTAATGGTTTTCACTAACTTCATAGATAGGAATGTGTCCACATAGATCTTCAGAAGACAGATGGCACATTTACCTCCAAATTGGCAAGGGTTGCTACTGTATTCCTATGTCTATCTCACACATGGTATCTACGTATTCGCCCCAACCATGACAAATATATCTCTCAAGGTGTCTTCAAGTGTTGCATCATTGTAACAAAGCTTCAAATAACAAAGCATCATTTAGGTTTCCCAGTTTGTCCCTGTGAATACACTACCTGTGAAGTCCCAGTGGTATTTGTTTTCCCCAAGCTCACATAGACCTCCATGGAGACATGGCTGATGGGCACATTCATCCAAGTTGAGTTCACAGACAGATGCAGACCTCCACAGACAAACATTGGATGGAGCATGGGAATTCTTATGGAAGAATAAGAGGAAGAAGTCTGGACCCTGACAAGGATAGGAACTCCACACAGAGACATAGATCTTCAGAAGACAGATGGCACATTTACCTCCAAATTGGCAAGGGTTGCTACTGTATTCCTATGTCTATCTCACACATGGTATCTACGTATTCGCCCCAACCATGACAAATATATCTCTCAAGGTGTCTTCAAGTGTTGCATCATTGTAACAAAGCTTCAAATAACAAAGCATCATTTAGGTTTCCCAGTTTGTCCCTGTGAATACACTACTTGTGAAGTCCCAGTGGTATTTGTTTTCCCCAAGCTCACATAGACCTCCATGGAGACATGGCTGATGGGCACATTCATCCAAGTTGAGTTCACAGACAGATGCAGACCTCCACAGACAAACATTGGATGGAGCATGGGAATTCTTATGGAAGAATAAGAGGAAGAAGTCTGGACCCTGACGAGGATAGGAACTCCACACAGAGACAAATAAAGTCAACTAGCCTGTATTCTTGGTGCACTTAGAGTCTGAACCACCAACCAAAGAACATACAGTTGTATCTAGCACCAATTACCACAAGATGTGGGTCCTGAACACTGTAGTAGGGGCTATTGAAAAAGCTGTTACTTGTAGGTGAAACACGTTCTTTTAGCAGGCCTGCCTTCTCTGGACTCTGTGGATGATTAGTCAGAGTTGCTATTACTGCACAAAACATCATGACCAAGAAGCAAGGTGGGCAGAAAAGGGTTGATTCAGTTTGTACTTCCACATTGCTTTTCATCACTGAAGGAAGTGAGGATTGGAACATAAGCAGGTTAGGAAGCAGGAGCTAATTCAGAGGCCATGGAGGGTCATTATTTACTTGCATGCTTCCCTGGTTTAATCAAGTTGCTTTCATATAGAACTCATGACTACACGCCCAGGGATGGCACCATCCACAATGGGCCCTCCTACATTTGATCACTAATTGAGAAAAAGCCTTATACCTTGATCTCATGGAGGCATTTCTTCAGGGAGGCTCCATTCTCTGTGATAACTCCAGTTTGTGACAAATTGACACATAAAACCAAGCAGTCCAGTGGGAAAGGAAGTGCCTACCCACACAGAGACTTTAAGTGCCATGGTATGAAGACACCCAGGAAGGGCCCCACATGCTCAGAAGAAATGAGGACAGGGGAATGGGGGAAGTATTGTGGGATGGGCAGACCAGGAGGGTGACAGTGTGTAGGATGTATAGTGAATACAGTGACGAAGAGGAAGAAGAAGAAGAAGAAGAAGAAGAAGAAGAAGAAGAAGAAGAAGAAGAAGAAGAAGAAGAAGAAGAAGAAGAAGAAGAAAGAGAAGAAGATGAAGAAGAGGGGGAGGAGGAGGAGGAAAAGGAAGAGGAAGAGGAAGAGGAGGAAGAGGAAGAGGAGGAGGAGGAAGAGGAGGAGGAGGAAGAGGAGGAGGAGGAAGGGAAGGGGGAGGAGAAGAAGAAAAAGGAGGAGGAGGAGGCAGAGGAGGAGAAAGAAGAGGAGGAGGAGGAAAAGGAGGAGGAGAAGAAGATGAAAGTGGGCATATGAAATATATGATTGGTCATTGACTTCAAATTCTGTATAGAGAAGACAGAATGCATGATACATAATCACAAAAGTGAACAGCCCATCCTGCAAGGCACATTTTCTTCTGAGAATGCTCCACATCCTAGAATGACAGAGTATTAAGCCAAACAATTCCTTTAGTTGCTACTATTAACATTGTTTCTATGAGTTTCTTCAGATAGCTGTATATCTAATGTCTCCATTTGATGCGACCTCTTCATTCTTGGTGATTTTGCCTATGTTGTGGCAATTAAAATAGACAAATATTACATTTCCAAAATCCCTATGGTCAGCTAAACACCTGCTGTTAGGAAATATCCAGTGGAGTTTACCCAAGTCTTTCTTTTCGCCTATGTAACTAAGGATATCTTTCTTTCAACATGGACAGTACACTTTTATTACTCCCAAGTCAATCCTTTTAAAAATTCTATTTGGTTAATAGATCCAGTATAAGTACCAGGCTTTAAATAGTTTGCCAAAGGATATAAAGTTATGAATGCAGTACTGTATTGCAAAATACTTATATTTAAATGAAAATTAACTATTTTTGCTACTAAATCATTTCATAATTAGAAATATTTTTACTAGCTAAATTCACTGAAACTTTGTGTGGGCCTAATCTTCACATCTATTACAGAATATTCTTTACTTAGGTGAGTTACTGGTGCAATGAAGAATAAAGACCTTCCTTATGACATTATCAGATATCAAACAAGGTTTTCAGAATGTGATGAAAGTTAAGAATTGTAAAATAACTCATGGCTTTTTGTCATTGTATTTATTTCTTGATTTGGTTTTTAAGTTACCCCTATAACCAGCTTATGAACTATAGAATTAAACAGGTCACATTAATGTTTTACCAACATTTCTCAAATGTTAACATGATAACACTACATTAAAACTACAATTTAATAAAAAATGAAATAAAAAAACCTACAATTTTGGCATTTCTTTATAAGTTATTTGGGTGAAATAATAAGATTTTTGTTCCTAGAGAATATGTAGAAAAGTACAAAAAAGGCATAAAAAAGGAAGCATAAACTCCTTGATGAAATGCTCTAAGGAAGTAATTTTGAACTAGAGAGAGAGAACAGATAGGCCAAGCTCACATTACTATTGTTGATGAGGGGGATCTCTCTCTGCTGCCCAGGCAGCTCTTGAACTCTCAGTGATACTCCTGTCTCACCTCTAGAGCGTAACAATTACAGAGAAGAACCACTCTCCTCTGCCCAAAGGACGTTTTTATTGAAAAGAATCAGCATTGTTGATGGAATTTTGTGAAATGTAATCTATAAGTAATATCTTAAGAGACTGGCTTCTATCATCTACCCAAGACAGAATGTATCTACTTTCTTTAGCATAGTTGTATACTTTTATAATTTATTTGGTCATAGTCCTTAAATAATTCAAAATAAAATATTCCATTTTTTTAATGAATGAAATATTAAGGTACATTTTCATGACATTTGAATGTGTTGTTTTATTTATTAAAAAAGAATTACTCAACAACATATTTTTAAAAATAATAATGTCCACAATAACACTGTGATATCACACTTCATAATAAAATAGAACATTTTTTCTTGTCTGTAATGAAGTGAAAACAGAGATAAGAAACTCCTATGCTAATACTGAAAGGACATAGCCATCTTCATTCTTCTATGAAGCTATTACAATAGCTATGGTTGTTAAATTTTTATCTTCTTTCTAATATGATTCTTAATGAAATTTAAATTAAACTAATGGATGTATAAATACATATTAGGTGTTTCAAAATTAAGCTTAAATAGCAATAAACTTCTTTCATTTGGTTAATAGGATATCATTCATAATTTTGGAGAGTATATTGGTTACTACTCTGTGAAACTATCACACAAGCTAGGCAACTGACTGAAAAAGGCATTTATCTGGCTTAACATTTCAGAGGGAGTACATCCATCATGGCTGCTTGGTGTGGTAGAAAGTAGCAGTTGTAGTGTTAGAAGCTGAAATCACATTTTCTATTGGAAGCACTAACCATAGATATGGAACTTGAAGTAGGACAAAGATACATATAGTCTCAAAGTCTATTTCTAGAAACATACATTCTATAACATGTATATGACATCTAAGCTTCTCCAAACAAGATCTCCAACTGAACCAAGTGTTCAAAGACCTAAGACTATGGGGGACATTTATTTTTTTATTCAAACTACAACAACAAACCTTATCTATCTCTAAAATGTGTTTTTAAATATATTTCAAGTTTACTGACAGTGACCACTGAACTCTGTGTCAATCTGCTTACTTATTGATATATGTAGGAGAGACTATAAGTATATCAACACCATTTGAGAGTTTCAAGTTTAACATGTCAAACTGTTATTTGAGGATAAAAAGAACTGAGTGTAAGTAACGAATGCTGATAATGAATGGCCAAGATGCTGGTTAACAGTTGCTAAAAAATTATTGAAAGTAATCTCAAAAGCCGTAAACCAATCAGAAGTTAAACAATCACACTATTTTTAAAATTCCTTGCATTGAATGATTTGTAAATTTTGTTGTTTGGTTTTAAGATAGCATCTTACAAGGACAACCTGTTCTAGAATTTTCTCTGTAAGTGAGAATGTCATTGAACTGCTCTTTTTCCTTTCCCTACCTCTGTCTTGCTGAGATTATATGCTTGTGCCAATGTGACCAATGAATTGCATTATTATCTTTTAACTTTTAAATAAGACAATGTTGAGAAAAAAAATACTTAGAGTACCTACTAATTTACTTCAAAGACTTAGTACATAAATTATATGTTATTTCAAGCTTGTTCTAACTAATAACAATGGTAAGTTTTAGTTCTTGTTGAAAGATCGTCAGCAATAATATTAGCATTTGTATTTTTATCATGTAGCACTGATTAAGTGATTAAGCACTAAGATAAAAAGTTTGTCCAAAGGTATTATTATTTTACAGTGAGTCAAATATAGTTTATTTGGGTGTGTAGAATGTAGAAGAGTTAGGAAAATTTTGCTGAGGCTCAAAACAAAGTACTTGAACCTAGCTCAAACAATCATGAGATCACATAATTGGAGCTAAGAGGCAAGCTATTTCTTCTTATTACAGAGGAGGAAAATTTAGCATATCTTCTTCGCAAAACAGATGGGTCCTACAGGTTAGGTTCTTGAGAGTAAGAACACCATCTAAAGTAAGTTGTGTAACTTATTATGCTCTGTACACTGAGAGAATACAGTATTAATTTACATGTATGCACAAAGCAGTTAGTCCTAAAACGTGGGATCAAAGTTATTAGATTTATAAAAAGTAATGTTGCAAAAGTGCACTAGCAGAACAAGTTTATATGGCTTAAGATATTTCGGGGAGGGGGGGCTAGAAAAGGGGAAATCATTTGAAATGTAAATAAATTATATCAAATAAAAAAAAAGACAAAAAAAAAAAAAAAGATATCCTCAAGATAGTTGCCAAATCTTACATACCTTTTGGGATCATAAAAGAGCAAGAATTAGTAAACATGTTGTTATCTCAGGCACAATATAATGAGAAAATGCTTTCTTATACCCTTCTTACTAAAGACAGTTTAGACAAAATAAATGTATAAAAGCTATTACAATTATGCCTAAATAGTTGAATAGTAATTAATTTTCCCAATAAAAATAAGACAAAATCATTTTGAGATATATATATATATATATATATATATATATATATATATATATAGGCTTAGCTATAGTGATGTATATATTTAAATATGAAATATTTGGCACAAAGAGATCATAATTCTTAGTGATAGAAAGTACTTTCTCTCATGTCTATACCTGACCTCTGACTGCTTTAATACTGTAGACTTAATGAGGCATCACTTTAGTGGGAATAAACTACCATAAAAAAAATCTCACATTCTGTGTAATATTGTCAGAATCATCTACTTATTATTTTCTTTAGATTCTGCTAATTAGTCTAGCACATTTTGATAATTATTCAAGAAAAGACATTCCCTAATCTTAATCCAAATTTGATCCACATATCACCTGTAAACCATGCCATAATGAACATAGGTGAGAAATCAAAATTCATTACTAATATTGCAGTGTCCTTGCATTCTGTATTTGAGGGACTCTTCTATAAGCAAGAAACTCATTTATTAGTCTTCATGTATTTAATTTGATGTAATTGAGTTAGCTAGTAAATATAGTGTTATAATCTCTTAACCTTGGCTGTAGAAGAAATGTCCACTGTATGATAAATGATGACAAAAAGAACAGACAAACAAACAAATGACTTGGCAATTTTGTGTCGTAGCTTTCTCTGACTGGAAACTTTGTTTCCATATTCATTGGCCTACAATATACCATGGGTATCAATATGTCAGTGGGTTCATGGACAAGAATTCTTCAGGATTTTGGAGTTGTTCATGTATCAAGAAAGAGTTCATTCCTCCAATCTTAAACTATAAGCTTCATTTCAGAAGTTGGCATTAATCTTGAGCAACCTGAACACAGCATCTGTTTTCATGCTCTTGTTTTGGTTAACTAAAGCAACACAAGAATGAAGGAAAAGTGCAAACCCTGTCAAAATATATACTCTGTAAACTTAGTATATATCATTGATATTAATATTAAACTTATTGTATTTGCCCCACAGCAAAGTATATGCATTATACAAGATATTTTATTATAAGCTCTGTATAACACCATGATGTAAAGATAGTCAGCAATGATAAATTAGATAATTGAGATGTATTTTCATGATAAATGCATTGTATTTTTGACAGATTTTTTATGCCCCCAAAATTATGTATTGATAATTCTATCCAATTGACTTATATAATTCATATCTTCCATATTCCAAATTCTCACACCCTGAATAAGTTTTTTCTCCTCTACTAAGTTGGAAGATAGTATGATCTGTTTTGCAATGAATTTACAATTTAACATTTATGAACTGAACTGACTTCCTCTAAAATATAAAAAACTGTAATTCCTATTGCCTAGAGAATATATTTGAAAATAGTTTCGTTCTTGATTTTATATGTTTAATGTGAAGTCATAGCCAGAAATGAGTGAGTTCTAAATCAAATGATTAGTGTAGTTTCAAAGAAAAATGTATTTGGAAACACATAGAGACAAAACAAAATTACAAGAAAAACCTTATGTGATAAGGCTCACACCATATGGAGACTCAGATCATTTGTAAACCAGTAAACTGAGAACTTCTATCTATATTAGAAATCAAGAGAGTGCACATTAGCAGAAAAAAATGAAGGCAAAAAGTTTGCTTATGATATGAGTTGTAATTTAAATTCAGAACTTTAAGGAAACAAAATATTCATTGTATTATCTCATCTAGTTGCAATAATTTTGCACAAACTTCTCGAGAAACTAAGTCAGAAATGGTATTTGGAAATAAACCTTTTACCAGAAAGTAGAAAAGTATCTTTGAGGCAGAATCAAGCACATTGGGGGTCCTACATTAATACTTAGAATCATCAAAAGCCTTCACCAGAGCTACTCTCAAATCTCTCTGATGACTTGACACTGGGAAACAACTTAAACTTAATTAAGGCTGTAATAAGCTATAAACCAGAAGTTCCTGTACAGTTTGTGAGCTTTTGTCATTTTAATGATTTCAGTAAGAGCTATACGTCTATTCTGGTAGTTGAAGAGACAGTCTAGACTCGAGTCTGGTATGACTGCTGATTGTATCCCTCATTAGATTGATATTCCTTTATTTAATCTAGTTTAAAGACTTTAAATCACTGCCAATTCTTGTTTTCAGCATAAACATTTTTTATTCGATGTATTTTTTATTTACATTTCAAATGATTTCCCCTTTTCTAGCCCCCCACTCCCCGAAAGTCCCATAAGCCCACTTCTCTCCCCCTGTCCTCCCACCCACCCCTTCCCATTTCCCCATTCTGGTTTTGCTCTATACTGCTTCACTCAGTCTTTTCAGAGCAAGGGGGCCACTCCTCCTTTCTGTTTGTAGCTCATTTTATGTGTGGATTATGTTTGGGGTATTCCAGTTTTCTAGGTTAATATCCACTTATTAGTGAGTGCATACCATGATTCATCTTTTGAGTCTGGGTTACCTCACTTAGTATGATGTTCTCTAGCTCCATCCATTTGCCTAAGAATTTCATGAATTCATTGTTTCTAATGGCTGAATAGTACTTCATTGCATAGATATACCACATTTTTTGCATCCACTCTTCTGTTGAGGGATACTTGGGTTCTTTCCAGCTTCTGGCAATTATAAATAGGGCTGCTATGAACATAGTAGAGCATGTATCCTTATTACATGCTGGGGAAGCTTCTGGGTATATGCCCAGGAGTGGTATAGCAGGATCTTCTGGAAGTGACATGCCCAGTTTTCGGAGGAACTGTCAGACTGATTTCCAGAGTGGTTGTACCAATTTGCAACCCCACCAGAAGTGGAGGAGTATTCCTTTTTCTCCACATCCTCTCCAACACCTGCTGTCTCCTGAATTTTTAATCTTAGCCATTCTGACTGGTGTAAGGTGAAATCTCAGGGTTGTTTTGATTTGCATTTCCCTAATGACTAATGAAGTTGAGCATTTTTTAAGATGCTTCTCCGCCATCCGAAGTTCTTCAGGTGAGAACTCTTTGTTTAACTCTGTACCCCATTTTTAATGGGGTTGTTTGGTTTTCTGGAGTCTAACTTCTTGAGTTCTTTATATATATTGGATATTAGCCCTCTATCTGATGTAGGATTGGTGAAGATCTTTTCCCAATTTGTTGGTTGCCGATCTGTCCTCTTGATGGTGTCCTTTGCCTTACAGAAACTTTGTAATTTTATGAGGTCCCATTTGTCAAGTCTTGATCTTAGAGCATACGCTATTGGTGTTCTGTTCAGAAACTTTCTCCCTGTACTGATGTCCTCAAGGGTCTTCCCCAGTTTCTTTTCTATTAGCTTCAGAGTGTCTGGCTTTATGTGGAGGTCCTTGATCCATTTGGATTTGAGCTTAGTACAAGGAGACAAGGATGGATCAATTTGCATTCTTCTGCATGCTGACCTCCAGTTGAACTAGCATCATTTGTTGAAAAAGCTATCTTTTTTCCATTGGATGTTTTCAGCCCCTTTGTCAAGGATCAAGTGGCCATAGGTGTGTGGGTTCATTTCTGGATCTTCAATCCTGTTCCATTGATCCTCCTGCCTGTCACTGTACCAATACCATGCAGTTTTTAACACTATTGCTCTGTAGTATTGTTTGAGGTCAGGGATACTGATTCCCCCAGAATTTCTTTTGTTGCTGAGAATAGTTTTAGCTATCCTGTGTTTTTTGTTATTCCAGAATCCCTGCCAATTCTAGACCCACAGATAATGACCATTAGAGTATGATACCATTCGTTAGATGATTTTAGTGCTAGCTAATCTTCTTGATTGTGTCTTTACTAAAGAACACAAACCCTTGATGCTATTGTGAACTACATAAAAACTCCCTATGAAAACTAAAAGTATAACAATTTTCATCAGGCTGAGATATGTTCCCCTTGTTCTCCTCCGAGGCTATATTAATGTTTTCTTTTAAATAAAGCAGTGTAGTAAAGATTTTCTTCAGCTAAAGAATCTGAATAAAAAATGTTAGATTATGATTTTTCTTTGATAAGAGAACCCTTTTACCATTTGGTTTTTGGATCAATGGTTAGGATCACATTCTGTTCCTGCAGAAGTTTTGGGTGTGGCTCCCAGCACTTTCCTCAGATGGCTCCTGTAGTCCAGCTCTAGGAGATCATAGATTCTGTTTTCACTTACAGATAACACAGACACATGGACACACACACACACACACACACACACACACGATCTAAATGGGTTTTATAGCCAAGAGGTCTCTATCAGGGGAAAGCTCTGATGCAAACTATCCTGCTTTCTAAATCATCCCGTCAAATGGAGTTTGAAGTGTGTAAGTTTGGAAAAATCCTGAATCTGTCCATATTAGTCATGATCAGAGAAACACAAGTTGAGCAACTCCGGGCTCTATCTTAATAAAAGTAAATGTAATCTCTTCTTTTATGTTTCTAATGCAATAATATTTCTATTTAAAATGATTTGATTTTTAAAATCTTGCTCAAAATTAAATAAGCCTACTTACATTAATCTAAGTGACGTATACATGCAGACATTTCATTTTAATTAACATTACAAAAATATTGAATGTGTGCTTCAAATCATCCTGCTATGCTTATGATTTATTTTCCTTTCCCTTTTTTCCGATCTTAATTTTGGGAATGTAGTCTTTTTTAACATAAAGTTTTAGTTTTCTCATGAGAAATATAAAACTTCTTTTTCTGACCAAGATCAAAAAGTGATATAAAGTATCAAATAAGTTTTTGCTTGATAGTTATTAACTGTGAAAAGGCATAGAATAAATTCACAATGAGGTTCAAGAGAATAGTGATGATTAAATGTGTTAAATATTTTACTTATATTTATTGCTTTATGGGTTCATACTGAAAATGAATGGAAGAACAATAATACTTTATATATATATGTATATATATATATGTATGTATGTATATATATATATATATATGTGTGTGTGTGTGTGTGTGTGTGTGTGTGTATTATAAAAGATAACCATAACATTATTCTTACTCACATCCACCATATTCAATAATCTCAGCATGAAAGTTATAAGACAGAAGCAAAGAAATGAACATAAAATTGAAGTTATGAAATCCAACAGAAAGCAGTTGGTTATTTCCAAAACATACATGCCATTAGGGCACTAGTGAGCATATCTTACCTGTTAGGTCTGGATTATAGGAATTGATGTTTCAGATATGGTGACATTTGATGATTTTTTTCAGTTCAATCATGCTGCATAACACTCTCCCCACTATGAATTATAGCTAGTGTTAAAGAATTTTCCAACTCACCTACAGCTTGATTATGAATATCCTGTATCAAAAGTAAATGGGAAAACATGCTTTTATTGGAAATGCCAAAAAAAAAAGTTAACTGGAAAAGTCACAAACCTGAAGATGTTAGACTAAGTGGGCATGTTGCCATATATTGCATATTTTATATATATATATATATTGTGTGTATGTGTATGTGTGTGTGTGAACATGTATATATAAATTCTCTTATATTCATATAACTAAAAACTACTAGAAAAACAAAGTTTTCTAAACAAGTCTAAGATAATTTAGGAAAATGTATACATAAATTCTTTTACATCCTTTATAGAGAGCCTTATTGGGGTGCCACGCCACCTGGCAGGAACTTGACATCGACCAAGGTGAAGACCAAGGAACTCCTGTGTTAGCCATAGTTCCCTCCTCATATCACATGAAGGCTCAAAAAGGAAGAAGACCAAAGTGTGGATGTTTCAGTAATTCTTAGAAGGAGAAACAAAATACTCACAAGAGTAAACATGTAGAGCAGGAATAGGCAGGAAATATGTGTGGAGCAGAGACTGAAGGAAAGGCCAACCAGGTCCTGCCCCATCTGGGGATCCATCCCTAGCTGGATCCCCATATAGAGTGACCAAACACGGAAGCTGTTGTGAATGCCTGGAAGTGCTTGCTGAAAGGAGCCTGATATGGCTGTCTCCCGAGGAACTGCTTTTCTTAAATTTTATTTTATTTTTTATTATTTTGTACATTCTTTGTTTACATTCCAAATGATTTGCCCTTTCCCCTCCCCATAAGCCCTCTTTCCTCTGCCCATTTCCCAATCAAACCCATCCCACTTGTCTGTCCTGGTAATCCCCTACATTGCTGCATCAAGCCTTTCCAGGACCAGGGCCCTCTCCTTCCTTCTTGGGAATCATTTGATATGTGAGCTATGTCCTGGGTATTCAGAGCTTCTGGGCTAATATCCACTTATTAGTGACTGCATTTCATGTGTGTTCTTCTGTGATTGGGTTACCTCACTTAGGATGGTTGGAACTGGAGGAACTGCTATTTTAAAAGGGGAGATAACACGTAGTGATGATGTGCTATGCCTAGCAACAGTGGAAATGTGCCACAACTTAGCATCTAGTGATGACATGGCTGCTTTTGCTAAGTTACTGAAGGTGGGCTTAGCAATAAGGGTTTTCCAACACATGTGGCCAAAAAATAATGTTGCTTGGAAAAAAAAAACCCACAAAGCAGATACAGAGGAACTGATAACAGTTTGTAATTTTTCTGAAAGGGCAAGTGACTACTATTATTTATTTCATTTTCTGCTAAGTAACAAACACTGGAAAGACTATTCGCAGAATATAGACACATCAATGAAATAACTTTTCCTAATTTTTGGTAGTTAATATATGTTCTCCAATGTATAGAAATATGGTGAAAGTATTTTGATTTTACATGTGGAAGTCTTGTGTTGAAATTTTGAATTTTGAATTCATAAAAAATTAGTCATCATATTATTTGCATGGAGGTCTACATTACAATATACCATAAGTACATATTTTATTTGTTTACATTATTTTAATAACAATTAATATGTATAAGAAATCTAATTAAATGCAAGTATTTGGGAATGGATGCTACTCTGTCTTGGAATGCCCTTCCTCTTTCAGCCTCCACAGTTTAAGACTAAAGGCATACACACATTGGTTCAATTTGTCTAACATACTCTCATAATTATATTACATACCAGTTTGTACACATTTTTAACTAAAATATTTGCAATTATTTATGTAAATTGTTCAGTCAACTGATATTTTAATGCTCACAACACGATCATTAAGAAATGTTGGTTAGTACGGAAAAAACTAGGTTTCTGAATGATTAGCAGCCTTGAACAACAAAAAGTGAATCTAAACCTTCTTACCTGTTCTATATAAGAAAACAGAGGACATTTAATTGCAACTAGGTGCATGTGAGTGGGGCTCCTGGTTGAAGAGATTAGGGTGTGATTTAGCACTCTGGTGATTCTTGCCAATCCTGTCCACCAGAGCAAGGAAAGGGAATGCATTCAAAGTTTATGTGCTCTACATAGTTCCTTTATGATCCCATAAAGGAACAATCAGTGATTACTTTTGTGTTAATTTTGGTTAGGTTTCTTTATTCACATATTTTGGCATTGCACATAACTAATTATAAATGAAATATATGTAAATATTCTTTAAATTATAAGGTATTTAATTCAGAATATTTGAAACCTTCAGTAGGCATATGTGAAAATGTAAATATTATACAATCATTCATTTCAATAATTTCTCTGAGATAATTTGTATTTCTTTGTCCTTTCCTTAAGGCTGCACTAAGATCCTTAAGAATGAATAAGGAAATAAGGAAACGTTGTTTCCTTCATTGCAAGACTTTCTATGCTCTCAGACCCTAAGGTCTGGGCAGGTTGATTAGAATGTGAATCTTTGTACTGCCAACCTTTATCATAGACTAAGTGATCATGTCTAGCTTTACATGTAAACAGTGGAGAGACCAATTCTGTGATGTATCAAAGCTTTCTGACTAGGTTTCTGAATGATAATCAGCCTTGAACAACAAAAAGTGAATCTAAACCTTCTTACCTGTTCTACATAAGAAAACAGAGGACATTTAATTGCAACTAGGTGCATGTGAGTGAGGCTCCTGGTTGAAGAGATTAGGGTGTGATTTAGCACTCTGGTGATTCTTGCCAATTCCGTCCACCATAGCAAGAAAAGGGAATGCATTCACAGTTTAAGTGCTTGGTCCTCTTTCCTTTTCCAAAATCAGGCAAGCTGTTTTACATTGCTATTATTAAGGTATATGCATGAACATTTTGATTTTTAGTTAAAATTATGAATGTAGTATCGATTTGTTGTGCTGTTCACATCCTAATGACTTTTTTTTTTAAAGAAACCATCGTCTTATATTTTGAGAAAAAAAATCCTCCTTCGATATGTTTTTACTTTCTTGAGAGCTCCGTTGTAACTTGGTATTTTTATCTTGTTTTTAGTATGTGAACTTATTCCCAAGGGTGGATACAAATGCTTCAGAAAACCATAGCCTTTTTGTACATTTCAGAAAAGCTGCTTCCAAGAACTGGCTGTCAGGAATCGTGATTTAGTCCTGTTTTGATCAACTGAGGTCAGCAGATATACTGGAAAGCGATTAGAAATGTTCACCTTCTTCTCGCTAACACACTTTGTTTAATGAGCACGTTGTTTTCTTTGAAATTCTATAAGGATTTATTTTGGTATGTATTGCTCTAAATATTATTCAACATACTTGATTTCTGAAAAATTATCAGAAGATATAATTCATAACACATGGAAAGTAAGTAAAGGAAGACCTAAGGAAATAAGAGAAATGGAAGAATATTTTTATGCTGTTGTATCATAAACCATTTAAAGCAAAATATGGTTGCTCACATCTGGAGATCTAGCACTTGAAGGCCGTGTAAGAGGAGTTGCCAAATGTTGTAGCTTGTTATATTTTATCTTGTTAGATCCTAACACTAACACATACACACACACACACACACACACACACACACACACACATACACACACACACACACAAATGAGACAGAGAGATACAGAGAGACAGAGAGATGGGGTGGTAAATTAGAACAGGAAACATGAACAACATATAAAAGATGGGTAAAAATTATATTCTAAATGCCTGAAAGAGGAGATGAAAAGCAAATTGTAACACAAGCATGATATTTGTTTTCCAATAAGTTTTACAATTACCATTGAACAAAATACATTTGTAGAAAGTTGTCTATGCATATTTATTTACAAAACTTATTTCAGCAAGTTTTATCAAGTATGTTATAGAACTCCTTGTCATATTCCCTGAAATACAAAGGCAAATGAAATCCATTTTTACAGTTTTAATGAAAAATTTGTGCTTTCACTTATGTCAGCTTAATAGAAAAGATTTAGATTTTTTTTTAAGAAAAGTCATAAAATCAATGTAGTATGAAGGTTCTTAACTGTTGGAGCTAATGACAAAGTCAATTTTGCCGCAATGCTCATCAAAGGCATAGTGATTGTGTTACACTCATTATTATGTCAATGGCCACTGATGGTTGCCTCAAAATTAGAAAATGAAAAACATCACCATTCTCTCCTGTTGCTACAAAAGTTTTAAGGGGAAAATGAATAAAACATCAAGTGCTTGTAGCAAAGAGGTCAAAAGATTAGGATAGCATTTACTACAAATTACATATCACAATTTCCATAGTATCTGGCCACATATAGTTTATCTCCCTTGAGGTTGTAGCCTATTTATAAAGACATAAAATGGTACTAGGGTTTGGAACCATTTTTAAAATAGCAATCAGATTCGAAAGAGCAGATTATGTGGAATTGGAGATATTAACTATTCAATGTTGTTAATATTTACATTGCTCTTTTCATAAAAAAGTAATGAATTTGGGTTCCTTGATGACTATGGCATGGAAAGGAAGACTAGAACATATTAATGTTCCATATGAAGGCAATTTGAGGGTGTGCTTATTAACAGTTGAAGCTTCATAGTGACTATGTATTGGGATATAAATCTTTAGATAAATTTATATATACATGTGTATTATATATAATATACTCTATATTTATGGAATAGGCTCTGGAAACAATGTTAAGCTTATGAAGACTTATGATTTTTCCAATTAAATCTGATTCAAACTCTGCAAAAATTAATTGCTTTTCTATAAAACCTAGCAATTTATTTAGATAATTTTTGTGAATGAAACATGTACCTTGACCTCCTGTTACCATGTATTTAGTTCATTATATATGACAAGATATGCTAAACATACAATACAATACTGTTGGATACTAGTATCTAAAATTTAAAAAGAAAAAAATTGCTACTATGTCTACTTTGTTTCCCACTTTTGTCCAAGCCCACCACTAGCCCCAACATTTAAAATTATTGTTATATTATGCCCTATATGCCTACTTTTCAAATGATCATTAATAATTACTAGAGCTTAGATCACATTCTCAGGCCACTCATTTCTGGAAAAAAGTAGTCCTTCCTCTCTTACTAGCCCGGAGTTGCCTATTGCTTTCCATTAAGGGATGGTACAATGTCATTTTCCTTATCACATTATAATCAGCCAGTGTTGTCATTGTGTATATAGGTCTTAGGTTACCTGAACACACGCACACATTACAGCAGTAGTAGATGAGCTCAACAGGTTCATTCCTGTGATAATCTCAAAAGAAAAGACAGCAAATATGAGATGCAGGGTAGGAGACAAGGCAGGGGTAGAGTGTTGAGAGGATGAAGCTAAGTGGCTATATACACTTTGCCTGTTGGAAATTTCCATCAGTCTTTTCTTTCAGGTTTCTGCTTCATATTTACATACTGAGAGTGATGCACTATAATGGGAAAGTCTAAGATAAAATGAAATCTTTCCTTCTCAACCTACTTTGGTAATTTTTTTTTCTGCATTAATAGAATCTGTACCTGAGACAAAATAAAATACAACCGTACCTTTTCATCTTCTGAGTGCTACTAAATAAAATAGAATATGCAAATATTCTTACTCTACCCCATATCCATTGAATGGTCATTTTTCAAAAATTACATCCAAGGAAACAAAGTATATATTTAAATATCTCATAATATTCTAATTAATATAATATCCAATTTGCAATGCTGTTTATGGTTTATATGTGATATTTGGGTCATACAGAATTTTTTTATTGCATTCAGAACAATAAATCATTTCAGCATTAGTTTTAGGCAGTGTACATGTATATATACACATACATACATATTTAGTGCATAGTATATATTGTATATGTTATATATAAAGGTTAATTGCATAGTTCAAATGCTATATTTAGTTAGTGTCCTTGCAATCTACATTTTTCTGTGTGTGTGTGTGTGTGTGTGTGTGTGTGTGTGTGTGGTGTAGGTGTGTGTGCATGCGTGTGTGTATGTGTTTGTGATGTGTTATAACTTTTTCTAAAATCTTAAGTTGAGACCAATAAACGTCAAGGTTATGGGTTTAATTATATAGATCTTGAAATCTCTTTAAGAAAAAAATACTTCTCAATTTCAAAGTTGGCATTAATTCAGAGTATAAGATCATCAATTGAAATGAATTTATACTAAATGAATCTTATTGAGCATGAGTCCCTTGTCAACACCATACAATCTACTTATATTAAAAAAAATAGAGACATAGATGTGAAATATAGAGAAGCTTCATCAGTATACCAATAAATTTAGGAGTTGTTGTTGCTGTAATTACTTGCAGAAGGCAATCTGAAGCCACAGGTGTTTTTCCCCATGGTACAGTGAAACCTCTCTGCAGTAAATACATATAATCTGGAGCTGAGTGAGACTCGATTCTGAGGGGTTTGGCATTTAGATTTGAAACCTATTTCAAATCATTTTTGTTAACTAAACCAGAATGGCTGAATGTTATGCACAGCTTATTATTGGATCCCTGCTTTGTCAGTTGACTATGAATTGAGGGGTATGACATGCCATTTGTCCAAGTATACTGCAGCCTCATAACAAAAGAACTTCATTTTTACATAGATTGAAGAATAACTTCCTTTTCTTATCCAGTTTTTTAGATGTTTTTTCACTAAAAAATTAAAATTCAAGGCCACATACTTCTTAACTTGAGTGAACAGAATGATTTTCATTACCTTCTAAGTCTCCATAAATCAAGCAGTCCAGGTATTACGGTACCTAACACTCCATTATTTTCTATAGTTTGAATAATCCCCCTATCAGATTTACAAAAAGCCCTGGTGTGTTCCATCTTGTATCATAATCCTTCTCATCAAACAGAACATCTTGCCGCTGCTTAGCTTTTCCTCTCATCTGCTGGAATGATCATCATTATTGCTAAGAGCTTCTTCCCTCTCCTCTTTTCTCATAACAACAGTGCAGGTTCAGGACTGCAGCAATTGTCATTCTGCAGGGACCCTCTGGTAATGTAATGAACAAAAGGTAGCTGCTGTCACTTAGCTACTCCTCTAGGAATTGTGTTTATTCTCTATGAAAACTACAAAGACTTCCAATTTCTGGGAACAATGTCTGTCTGGTTTTTTTTATACTCACTATGGACTTCCCTTCATTTTAAAAGGGAAATATCATATTTTAAGCCGTTTTCAGTCCAATTCTGAAAGGTGAGCCAGGGTTCTGTTGTATTGTTGTTAAAGTTTCAAAATGCCCTTTCCACGCTGCCTGAACATGTGGATTTCTAAAAAGAATACAAAATACAGCATTACCTTAGACCTTGCTAGCTGCAGAGCCTCTGGAGTTTCTCACAGGATTGGTTTTATATGCTCAGTTAAAATCCACAGTCATTCAGCTTGTTAATGTATAAAATAACAGCAATGGTCTTACATTACTTACATTTCAATATTTGTTTCTTTTTCAAATTAGAATGGCTAATAGATAAGTTTTAAAATATCTTGGCAATGTACTACTAAGAAAAATTTAAAAGCTGCACTATAATACCCCTCCATATTTGAACACACACACACTCACACACACACACACACACACACACACACACACATACACACACATAAACACACACATGCATATTCACACGCACATACACATGCACACACACATGTACACAAACATACATACAGACACGCAAACGCACACACACACACAACCCCCCACCATGATAAACCTCAAAATCTTATTTTTTTATTCAAATTGTTAGATAAATTTAATATAGTGTCTGACTTGAAAGAAGTACTGGCAGAAATGATGAGAGTACATTTATGCAAAACATGTGTGATGGTAAATATCAGTTGTTGACATAACAGGGCTTAGAATCAGCCATAGAGCAACCCTAATTGACATGCCTGTGAGGGTCCTTTCAGAGAGGGTTATCTGAACTTCAAATTCGCATGCTGAATGCAGGTGACACTATTTCAGTTGCTAATGTCCCATGCTGTTGCAAAACTGAGAGGCAGCATGCATCGTTTCCCACTCTCTGCCTATAGACATACTTTGTCTAGGTACATTAAGACACTAGCGTTATCATTCCCTGCCATGGTGGATAATAACTTAAAATCTTGACCTAAAATAAAACCTTCCCACAGTTATTTCTGTTGGGTATTCTGTGACAGCAATAAGAAAGTAGTAGAACATATAAACAATAGATGGCTACTCTGTTACAAATCCCATTGTGCAAACTTGAAGAAGAGAAAGTCTTTCTGTCTGTATTTAAAAAGAATGAAAGATGAAATGACAGTTAATAGATTCTGGCCAAAGTCAAACTAAGCAAAGTGAAAAAAAAAAGTGGGGAGGGGCACAAAAATTTATAACTTATCATTAAGATTTGCAATTTTAATGTTGTATTTAGAGTATGTGTGGTAGTTAACATACCATTAGAGGAAAAATATAATTTCATAAAGTGGATAAGCCAAATGATTTAATTAATTCATTAATTTTTAATGCAATTATTTTTTTTTAAATATCACTATTTGGCATTTCTTCCTCTTTGTTTCCTACATATTTATCACTTTACTTTAATCTTTAATGATTAAATATATTCTTTAGAACGTAATTTGATTTTTACTTGTACCTTAGATCAGTTGACTTTTCTAATTTTATATTCAGTTATTAAAGCTTATCAAGATGCCTTCTTAATGTATTAATCATTACATTAAGTTAATACTGTTGCCAATTTTTTTTATTTTAAAATTCATCTTTCATATGAGTAATTTTCTATGTCCTTTTCACAAGTAACAAAATAACTTCACCCATCACATTTTCTAGTTCTTCCAACATGATGCCTTATTTTATCAACATGAATGAATTAAAAAATGTGCAACAGACTATCTAACAACAAACATGGGCTATGTGTGAGGAAATTTAAGAAACTATGAGACCATTGACAAATGGATCAATACTTTGATGTGTGTGTCAGTGTTGGATAACTTTTGACATCATTTTCTCTAAGGTGTGCACTTGACTTCCTATTCTTCACGAGGCAAAGAGTTCCCTTCACTATCCACCCAGTATAATCATGCCTGCGCTAATAAGGTTAAAAAAATCATCAACTAAAATAAATATGAGCCAAAATAAATCCTTCTTTCTTTAAATCATTTGCATTATTTGTATCATTATACTGACACAAAGTAACCATTATTTGCTGTGATAAAAATTCTATCATGATTAAAAATTAAAATAGGAAAAGAGCTTAGTCCCTACTATATTTGATCTTTCATTGTATTTCATTAATTATCTTTTAGTTCAATGAATGATAATATCCTCGCTATTCTTTCGGGAGAACAGTCTTTTATATTCATTATATATGTACAAATATAAACTTAATGAATGTAACAAACATAGAAAGAGATGTAGACTTCTGGGAAGGATTTCAGTAAGTTATGTAAGTTCTAAAACTTCTCAAGCTGAATAGATCAACTTTATATAATTGAATACATGTTTAAAGACTACCCCCAAATCTCTGAATTTTTATCATCTAACTAAATTCTATGCTTGACAAGTGAATTAAGCCACATCAACTATTAGTTTCACTGTTTCATGAATCTTCTAAAAGACCACATCAGATCTATTTTATTTAATCTGTGACTTGGCTTTGATTAGTTATTTAAGAGGAAACACAAATAACTAAGAAGCACTTACAGAAATATTAAAAAAAATTGAGAGAGATGTTGCCTGTCCCCTGGACTACTCAATTTGCTTCTCCTGCAAAAGATACCTTTCACAGCTGCACAGCCCTTGCCTTTTACATAGAAGTGTCCCTGCCATTCCTGCTACACTGAGATACCTGGAACATGTAAATAAAAACTACCATGACATTTTATTTTCCACCTATAAGAATGACCATAATCATTAAAACAAATTAAAATTCATGCTGGAGAGTATATGGAGTAAAGGAAAAACTCATCTCTTGCTGGTAGGAGTGAAAATTTGTACATTCATTATGTAAATCAATATGGTTGTTCTTTAGAAAATTAAAAATAGGTGTTCCTTAAGATTGATCCAGCTATTTCACATTTTTTTGTCATATATGCAAAGGATGCTTTGTCCTACGAGAGTAGTACTTGCCCAAATATGTTTATTGCTAGTCTATTCGTAACAGCTAGAAACTTGAAAAGACAGGATGTCCATTTATGGAAACAGATAAAATTGTGGAACAATTAAACAATGGAATATGACTTAGCTAATAAAATATGAAATGGTAAAGCTCATATGCAAATTGATGGAACATTAAATGTTTGTGTGTAGATATAATTCTGATTGAAGTAACTAAGATCAAGAGAAACAAGTGTGATTTTAATTAACTTAAAGATACACCTGATCTTTTAAGTCTTTCATAAGCAAGTTATAATCTTTAAAACCCAGAGGTTTGGTCAAAGAACAAGAAGAAATAGATGGATCTCCCTAGAATATATAATTATTAATGGAAGTGATGGGTGAGTACTGGTGTATAAAAATCAAATTGGGGGTTTTGGAGAAAAGGTAGTAAGAAAGGAATACAGAATGTGATAGGTAAAACTAATATTCATTTGAGTGGTTGTATGGAAACCTAGTAGGTTAGAAGCTTCTTAGCACATACATACATATATAATTTACTGAACATGGACAAATCATTCTGATGCCTACACAGATCCTTTAGCATGACCGTCTAGTGTTCAAGGTATTGGAAGATACATTGGGTACTATCAAAGAGGAAAAATGAACAACTCAGCCAGAAACCCTTCGATCTACAGTTGTGACCTACCTACTAGATTCACTGCTACATTATCATCTCAAAGATTACAGGATTAATCAACATAGATCTAGTTTGATTTATGGCCTTCTCAATGAGGCAGAACCCATCTCCAATAGTGCTGGGATGGCGTGGATCCTGAAACTAAAAAGGACAGAGATATAGGAAGAGAAATGTAAGGAGAAAATAATAGTGTTTTGCTAACTTAACATAAAAACATAGTGATTCATAGATTAGTGTCTTGCTCAGACATCATGAGGAGTAGAGATTAGTTTTGTTGTTTATAAGAATGAGTGGGTGGGTAGGTGAGTATGGGAACACTCTCAAAGAAGCAGGGGGGTAGGGGATAAATCCCTTAAAAATCACAGGAAAACACAACCAAGCAGGTGAAGGGATTGATTAAAGCCATCCAGGATATACAAATGGAATTAGAAACAGCAAAGAAATCACTAAGGGAGACAACACTGAAGATAGAAATCCTGGGAAAAAAGATCAGGAGTCATAAATGCAAGCATCACCAACAGACTACAAAAGAATGAAGAGAGAATCTCAGGTGCAGAACATACAATAAAAAACATTGACACAACATTCAAAGAAAATGCAAAATGCAAAAAGCTCCTCACTCTAAACATCCAAGAAATCCAGGACACAATGAGAAGAGTAAACCTAAGGATAATAGGTATAGAAAAGAATGAAGATTCTCAACTCATTGGGTCAGTAAATATCTTCAACAAAATTATAGAAGAAAACTTCCCTAACCTAAAGAAAGAGATGTCCATGAACATATAAGAAGCCTACAGAACCCCAAATAGATTGGCCCAGAAATGAAATTCTTCTTATCACATAATAATCAAAACACCAAAATTCACAGAACAATGGATATTAAAAGCAGTAAGAGGAAAAAGTTAAGTAACATATAAAGGCAGATTTATCAGAATTACACTAGACTTCTCACCAGAGTCTATGAAAACCAGAAGATCCAAGGCAGATGTCATCTAGACCTAAGAGAACACAAATGCCAGTCCAGGCTACTGTACCCACCAAAATGCTCAAATACCATAGATGGAGAAACGAAGGTATTCCATCCCAAAAACATATTTATACAATTATCTTTCCACAAATCCAACCCTACAAATGATAAAAGATGGAAAACTCCAGCACAAGGAATGAAACTACTAACCAATCTTAAAGATCAGCCCCATGTTCAGGAGAACAAGGCCAACGTAAAACAAACAGTAGATTTTTGGAGGTTCTTAATTTTTTAACCTTACCAGTGTTTTATGTCTATATTATGGTTTCTGTCTTACGTGTTTATAGGAATCTTATGTGTGTGCATGTGTGGCTCTCTTTCTTCTGTTCGTTTGTTTGTTTGTTTTGTCATATTCTGAATGTTGGTTTATTATTATTATTATTATTATGTGCCTGTTTACTTTGTAATGAGAAAGTAAGTTTGTGGATTTGATAGGCAGTGGAGGTGGAAAGAAGTTGGGAAGGAAAAACTAATCAGAATATGTTATGATAACTCCATTCTCATTAATAAAATTAAGTAGACAGAAAGCCAAATAGAAAGAAGAGGGGAAGAAGAGGAAGAAGGAGAATGAAGAGGAGAAGAAAGAGGAGGATAAGGAGGAGACTGAGACAGAGACCAAAGAGGGGGAGGGGAGGAGGAGAGAGAGGGAGAAAGAGAGAGAGAAGAAAAAGAGGAAGAAGAGGAAGAGGAGGAGGAGGCAGAGGAGGAAGAGGAAGAGGAGGAGGAGGAAGAAGAAGAAGAAGAAGAAGAAGAAGAAGAAGAAGAAGAAGAAGAAGAAGAAGAAGAAGAAGAAGAAGAAGAAGAAGAAGAAGAACAAGAACAAGAAGAACAAGAAGAACAAGAAGCAGAATAAGAACAAGAAGTAGAAGAAGAAGAAGTAGAAGAAGAACAAGAACAAGGAGAACAAGAAGAAGACCAAGAAGAAGAAGAAGAAGAAGAAGAAGAAGAAGAAGAAGAAGAAGAAGAAGAAGAAGAAGAAGAAGAAGAAGAAGAAGAAAAGAAGAAGAAGAACAAGAACAAGAAGAACAAGAAGAAGAAGAAGAAGAAGAAGTAGAAGAAGTAGAAGAAGAACAAGAAGTAGAAGAACAAGAAGAACAAGGAGAACATGAACAAGACCAAGACGAAGAAGAAGAAGAAGAAGAAGAAGAAGAAGAAGAAGAAGAAGAAGAAGAAGAAGAAGAAAAGAAGAAGAACAAGAACAAGAAGAACAAGAAGAAGAAGAAGTAGAAGAAGTAGAAGAAGAACAAGAAGTAGAAGAAGAACAAGAAGAACAAGGAGAACATGAACAAGACCAAGACGAAGAAGAAGAAGAAGAAGAAGAAGAAGAAGAAGAAGAAGAAGAAGAAGAAGAAGAAGAAGAAGAAGAAGAAGAAGAAGAAGAAGAAGAAGAGAAGAAGAGAAGAAGTAGAAGAACAAGAACAAGAAGAACAACAAGAACAACAAGAAGAAGTAGAAGAACAAGAAGTAGAAGAAGAACAAGAAGTAGAAGAAGAACAAGAAGAAGAAGAAGAACAAGAACAAGAAGAACAAGAAGAACAAGAACAAGAAGAAGAAGAACAAGAACAAGAAGAACAAGAAGACAAGAAGAACAAGAATGAGAACAAGAAAACAGGCTGAAAAAATAATAAGGACGGAGCCAGTATAAATTGTTCCTCCAAGCCTCTGCTTGAGAGCAAAATTCCTGATTTTGCTCTTCATAAAATGTGACAGGAGAGTAATGAACTTAGATAAGCTCTTGCCTCTCCCAAAACAAAACAAAAACAATAAAGAAATATGTTTAGTTTTCTTATAAAAAGGACTATTAGAAAAGAATGGTAGTTAGTTCCTTATTACTGCCAAGGAAAATATTCTGATTACTTTAAATGTGACTTTAACGCAAATGAAAATATCTGTTCCCCAAAGGGAAGAGGGCTTCTGGGACTTTCGGGGAGGGGAAGATCCTGGAAAGGGGAAATCATTTGAAATGTAAATAAAGAATGCATTGAATAAAAAAAAAGAAAAGAAAAAACGAAAAATAAAATATCTGTTAACATAAATACATTAAGGATGAATCATTTTCCTTAAAATTCACTAAACTGAATATTCTCTAAAGACAGAAGAATTGGGTTAATCATCTTTCCTATCATCCACTCTTCCATAGAAATGACTGAATACCTCATTTCTTGAGAGATGTAACTGAACCTCCCTCCACCATGGAACCAGTGAATGATAATGCAGTCAGTGGTCCAGAATATGAAGAGAAGAATAAATGATTAAGTATGATGCGGTTTGCTAATCCCCTATGGCAAGAGGAATATTTTAGTGATTTATTAATTATCAGTATAGATTTTAGAAAAACATGCAATTTGATGATTTTCTATAACATATTTTAAGAATATTTTTGCAATTGTTTATTAAATTTAAGAAAATAGAATGTAATATTTCTGTTAAATTATAGTTAAGATTTGAATATTATTTGGCTCTGCAAATTAAACATTTTTGTGTTTAATTTTCTAGCAAGGTAGCTATTTATAAAGATTATAATTCTCAAAATAATCTTGATTGCAGTTCAGATAGCTTTTAAAATTCAAATAATTGCACTGTATTTCCCTCTCTTTCTGCCCTACAGCCTCTCCTAGCTACACTTTCTTGAAAGCAGCCCACTCTCCAACTCTGAAAGGTGATAGCCTCCTTTTCAACTCTTAATATCATATATATGTATATATGCATACAAACATATATAAATACAACCTGCTGTTCTTGTTTTGTTGTTTCTTGTAAAGTATTACAAAACTTCAAATATTACTAGCTTTACATTTAGTGTTTTCTAATATTCCCTTAAAAAACGTCTTTCCCGACTCAGTGAAACAGTATTTGGCAAAACCAGAACGGGGAACTGGGAAGGGGTAGGAGGGAGGACAGGGGAAGAGAAGGGGGCTTACGGGACTTTTGGGGAGTGGGGGGGGGCTAGAAAAGGGGAAATCATTTGAAATGTAAATAAATTATATCGAATAAAAAAAAAAAAAAACGTCTTTCCCCTTTTTAAGTTTGATGATTCTAGTTACGTATATTTAAGGAAGTCAACATTTTCAGTTTCATTCCTTATAAATATTTGAGTTTCAAAGTTAATCATATATACACTGTTAAAATCAAATATGAAAAGATTGGACATTTTAATTTTATCTGTAACTGGCATTGTACTCTTCAGTGGCTCCAAGATAGATAATTTATATTACTTCCAGAACATTTCACCCTAACACCACCTGGGAAGTGAAATTTTCTGGAGGATTGGTTTCATTTCATTCTAAATGTCTGATTGATGAAATTAAGCATGTAAACATTTAAGAAGCTGAATTAAGAGGTTTGTGAATAGAATAAACATTCTTTTCTTAAGTCCCTTTAGATTTGTTGCAAGATGAAGCATAAAATTTAAAATAAACATGTATAATTGCTGGATTTCAGGCTTAAAATAACAACATATTGTAAGTATAGATGTACATATTTATTATCTAAATTTAGAATTAGAAGAAAATTCAAGTTAACTTAATTACAAAAAGCAAAGTATTTTATTTTGCTTTGAAGAACCGAGGCACTGAAAATTTCTGTTCAAACAGACAAAGACAAATAATGACAATTTTATTATCATTTAGCACTCAGGTGTTTTTGAGAGTAAAACAATAGGAATCACCATAAAACATATTAATTAAACTTCATAGAGATATCCCTTTTCCACTAAAGGCTGCAAGTGGTTTATTAGCATGACAAAGACTATTCAACAATTTATGAATGCTCCTCAGTTTGGGAATATTTTTGTTTGAAATGAAGGAGACAAATACTTTATGATTGATAAGATAATTCTTACGAAACTATTTGAGTGAAAGAAACCTGTGGGACTTGGTGCATTTCATTAAAATCTAGGAATAAAATTGCTCAACCTAACTTTATATTCAGTAAGTGTAAAATCCTTCTCAAAATAATTTTATATTTTACACATTGGCATATAATCTATCTGAGGTCATTATGTTATCAGTATCATTTTTGTACCTAGATATAATGTTGTATGCATTAATTCAGACAATTCTTGGTGTGACCTTCTCCTTATGGTAATTCTTTGTTCTTTGCCAGGGACAAATTGAAAGGATTTAAGAGGATATATTAAAAGTATTCTATTTTATTTCTATTGATGTAAGTATGATTTTGTACAATACCAAGCTGTCAATATTATTTTTATCTTATGGAAAGTCTTGATGTGAGAGTTGTTCAGTCAGTGTTTTTTCGTTAAATATCACAGTAACTCTTTTTTGGAACTTCTGCCCCTCATATAAACTTTAGGAACAGTTTGTTAATACTTATAAGGTAAATTTCTATGGAAAATATGATTTGAATTATATGAACTTACAGATAAGTTGTAAATAACTCCATTTGCATCATTAACACTTATATTGATGAAAATGAAATATCTGCTTTTATAGCTTCGTGAAGTATTTATGTATTGTCTCACACAGAAGTAGTGCACATTTGCAAAATTTTATCTTCAAATTTTTATTTTATTTTTTGTTTGGAATTGGATAACATGAATTATCTTGATTTTAATTTCAACTAATTTCATGGGTATGTAGAAATTTATTTAGATGTATATATTAACTATTTGTTTTATAAAGTCTTGCTTTTATAATATGCTTATTATAGTAAATTTTTGATCAGTACTTTTATATTTTCTATATGAATGATAATGTCATCTGTGAATGATAATATTTTTAATTCTTTCCATTCTAGTCACTTCTAAACCAATAAATATTTGTTGCCCCTTTTTGCCTTATTGAAGCAGTCAATAGTGTTCAATAGATTGATGGTAATGTGGAGTACAAGTAAATCCTTATTGACATTCACTCTGGATCTAGTCCGTTCTCATAAAAGATGTGAGAAGATTCAAACTATAGAGTAAATTAGTCTGTATTTCCAAATATTTTATCAGTTTTACTCATGAATTTTAGTATTGGTTACCAGTAAAGTCAAAAAACAAAACACTTTATTGTTACAATGTTTTGATTTAGAGTGTTTTCTTTTTTATGGTAATATATGATTCCCAAATGCTTCTTTTCTTTTTCAACATCATATCATTATTGGCTCTTTGGGAACTTTATATCATGTTTCCCATCATGCTCATTCCCCCATCCTTCTATGTCTGCCCTTGTTATACATTTTACAATTACACATTACACAATTATCCATTATACAATAAGCAAACTTATTGTAATTTTTAAGAATTCTCTTTGATGGCTTCATGTTTAGGCTGCTCCTATTTTTTTTTCCCTGAAAGACGAGGTTTACACTGGCAGTAGGGTTGTCACAGCACCCTTTCATGCCTCTCTTTCTCAGTTATGCGTTTTCAGTAACCAGTATCAATAGAAAACTAGCTTCCTTGCTTTGCATAGTCTGTAGGAGAGCATCTCATTGGCTTTAACATGGCTTCTGGCACAAGCATAGACCATGAACACCACCTCCTGTCTACTGTAGGTCCATGGATCCACATAAGGTCCTTGGAATCAGCCTAGAAAGGCCAACACCATGGGCTCAGATGGCAGCTCAGGTTAGTCACATCATTAAGCTTTCTAGTGATAGCTTGGCCCACTGACATCAACATAGATTCAGGCAACAGCACAAACCATATACATTGACTTGGTCTTTGGTGGTAAACATGGCTACAGCCATCAGCACAGACCTACGGTGCAAAGACATGGGCCTCTGTGGAGCAAGGATCTGGACAGTGCCATAGCCTTAGGTGGCAATGCAGACCACTTAAACCTGCCTGATACTAACCACCTTTGTATCCTGTTGCATCTCAGGTTCCATTTCTCTCCGTGGTACATGTACCACTTCATTTTTCTATCTTTTACATTTCTCCATTGTGAATTTGTTAATTGCAGTGGTACTCACAGCCCAGGTCATGAAGACAGTATCCCCTTTACATGGCCAAATGTACTTCTATTCTGACTACCTTATTTTATTCCTTAACACTATAAATGCTTTATAAATAGCCATTTTATATTCATCATACACCATAATTATATCATTACAATATCTTTCTGTGTCTGATAGCTAACATTTCTCTCTCTCTCTCTCTCTCTCTCTCTCTCTCTCTCTCTCTCTCTCTCTCTCTCTCCCTCTCTCTTTCTCTCTCCTCTTGGATGTGTGTGTGTGTATGTATTGGTGCCTGAGTGTTTATGATTCTCCCTGTATGTTAGATAGTACTTTATAAAAAGAACAATGAAATGGTGATAAATCAGGTCTTATACACTGAAAGGTACAGGAGAAGGATTTTGTAATTGTGTGATTGTGTAAGGTCCTGTTATTTAGCTATGATGCTGAGCTCTGAAGAGCAACTGTGTGTCTTGCCTGTCACTGTCAAATCTGAATCCAGGCACATTTGGTATGACAGAAAGCCCTGTTAGGCTAAAGTCAAATGGAGGTGTCTCTCATTTACTCCTCTCATGAAAGACAAGAATGGCCTGGAGCTATCTACTGCCCATATTCTATGTAAGTTAATGTATTTTTTTAATGAATTATTTTAGCATCTGCTAAAGAGATTTTTGTTCTTTGTTTGTTTGGTTTTTTTTTTTTTAGTACAAGCTTTGTTAAAACAGGACATTTTTCTTTATTTCAAAATGACAATATACCTTTTTATATGGAGAAGAATTTTCTCCACTATTCATGGACTTGTGGAAGTTCAAATCATGAGGGTGCAGTCTGTAAGAATTTGTCCTCCTGGTATTTTAAACAGAGAATCAATTCTACTGTGATCCCAGTTACCCCAAAATAAACTTTATAAACTTACCTCTGTTCTTTTACAGGGTTCCATCACACCAAGTTATAATCTCTGTATTCTCTTTGAGTCATAACAATATCAGGAATAAAGTGTACTCCATGAACTATCTTTTCAAATTGATTTAAGAAAAATACTAATTTCTCTTCTATTTCTAATTATTGATAGAATATATTAACAAACCCCATTTCCTTACATATCATGTACAAACCAAAACAACCAAGCCTGATACTTTTAGTTAATTAAAATTCACAATAATATCAATTCACCTCATCTTATATTCTAATTGAATAATTTAAGATTTATCCTAATACTAGGTAGCTTAATTACCCATGTAAGTATACATATTTCTTTTGTACTTTTCTCGTTATTGAGGTTAAATATAGCAATTTAACCTCAATAATTTTAGACACACAGTACTATTGACAAAATAGAATCCCATAAGCCTTGTTATTGGTTCATAATGCTGAAAAATACATGTAACACTGAATCAACTAAAAGTCTCAAATTTATTATTCATTAATAATATAAGTATGAAAATAGGAGAATATATGTGTATATGCAAGCATTTACATACAGTGGTGTTTAAGTTTGTAATCAGTACTTTCTATTCAGCCATCCTTCAGGAAAGGATGGTGAGTCCCTGGAATACATGTTTTCAATACTGAGTCCATGACATAGACAACTATTTTAACAGAATTCAGCTGATTCTCACTGTTCTGCTTACATATATCTATGTTTAACAATACAAATACTAACACTAATACTACTATTACTAGTAATAATGATAAACTTAAATATCATTATATAAAAACTCTAGATAAATTTTAATATTTACCAAGGATATTGTTTTTCTTTTAATTAATGTATGGACTACTAACATGCAACAGATAAACATATCAGAACATTTCATAATAATTTTATATAATGAATAGTAGCATTTTATGTGATTTGTACTCCACTGGGAAAGCCTTTTGAAACCAAACTGCTCTCTGTAGAGAATTTTCCTTTTGCAGCAAGATAATAAATTCCCCGAGTTTCTACAAATCTACTTTGTCATTACTTTCTTGTAGATTAGGATAGTTCCCCAGGAGACAGAGATTGCTACTGTGAAGGAATCAGTACTGAAACACAATTTACAACATGACACAAGATTACAAGATTTAGATTCAGGAAAGGTGTGTGTGTGTGTGTGTGTGTGTGTGTGTGTGTTGTGTGTGTGTGCCATAAATAGTTGCTTATACTCAGCATAAAAGCAGCACTTATAATTATAAGGCAGTAACATGCATTTTTCAATTATTGGCAGTACGCTTAAGGTTGACTAGTCTTCTATAATTTTCCACTTGGTAATGGAATGTATTTCTAAGGTAGGACCACTCTATAGACATGTGCAGTAACTTTTCAAAAAATATCATCCATATGTCTCTGGCATTCTTTCAGTTAAACCTACAGTTGACTGAGGCCTGGAAGGTGTGGCAGAAGTGCATTTGAGTTGTTGGAAAGATGCAGGATGATATCTGTTAAGTTGAGGCAAACATCAATCAAATGAGTCCTATCATTTATGAAACACAAGGTAAAGATTGCAAATGTTGGCTTAGAAATTATTTAAAACTAAGCTTTCTGGGAAAGGAAGAAAAAACCTTGAATAGGAAGTTCTCCCTGTGAAGAAGGACAAATTTTCTACTTCTAGGAATCAAGAAGTTGGCATATGGTATATACTATCAGAAATATCAGAAAATTATCCAATAAAAGCTGTGCCTATTACTTAAAAGTACAAAGGAAAGTAGGAAATAGGTATTCACTATCAACGTTTGTCTCTATTTAAACATAGACCGAATTAACTTTAGAAAAATGCTTCCTGAATAAATTTCTCTTACTTTTCTCCTTGGTCTTGAATTTTAAGCCATCATAACCTTACTAATCCTAGGTAGTTGTCTCTTACTTTAGTTTGCGACGATTACAGATATCTGATAATTTTTGAGAGCCAGTGTCATGTTTAAAAATATATCGCTTTATTCATTCTGCTGCTGAGATGTGGTGTGTAAAATGTTAAATCCCAGATGTGTACTCATGGAAATCAATAAATAGATCAACATTTTAGACTACACTCAAATGTTAATGTTTTAATTTTTAATATAGATAGATAGATAGATAGAGATAGATAGATAGATAGATAGATAGATAGATAGATAGATAGATAGATAGATAGATAGTTAGATAGATAGATAGTTCATGTACATGAATGATCATGTGCCCTTGTGAGCTTGCAGCAATCATAGCATGGTGTCTTAGTTACTTTTCTATTACTGCGAAGACACAGTATGACCAAGACAATTTATAAAACAAAGTATTTAATTGGGGTCTTATCTGCAGTTTCAGAGTACATTACCATCCTAGCAGGGAGCACAGGACAGACATGGTATTGGTGCAGTAGCTGAGTGCTTATGTCAACAACATAGTAAGGGCACAGAGAATAATACTGAGCCTGTTATGGGCTTTTGAGTTCTCAAAGTCCACCCACAAAGGCAATCTTCCCCAACGAGGCTGTACCTTCTAATCATTCCTATTCTCATTCAAACCATCACAAATGGCTTGCAGTATCTTTCTTTCTTTCCAGCCATATTGCTTTAGTGCTGTCTTTAAATTAGAAGCTTGCTGCAGTGACTTACCTAACTGGCAGTGATCTCTATCCAGAGGTTCCTGTCTCCACTGGTCAATACTGGAATCACCTGCAGGCACAGCTATTCCTGGTGGTGGTTTTACAAGGTTGCAGTCTAACAAAAGAATTATTCTTATCCACTGAGCTATTTCCAGCCCTTTAGTGTTTTCAGTTCAAGATTTATAGGTATATCGCGATTTGTGTATCAAAGAAATACAAGGACAAATATTCACCATCCTTTTGTCGGTTACATCATGGAAACAATAGTTTCAAGTAATATGAGGCTAAGCTCTGTCCTGCTTGCTGTGAAAGGATAAATTAATTAAGGAAGAAAGTCATAAAGTCATTAAATTAAAAATGCAGCTGTGATTTTTCATTGGTTAGGTTGTTTTTCTTTTAAAATGCAATTGTAGTATAAAAATAGAAATACTATAAGAAAAAAAATAGATGCCCTGAATGAGACAGATATGAATGCTTCTCATAATAGATGTCTATAAATTAACAACAACAAAAAGAATATTCCCTATTCAGACTGCTGACATGTTCAACCTGAGTCTGACATTTCTAGAGGCACTACTGGAAGCGCATCCCTAGATAAGCTCTCTCCTGGGATGGACTATCTGATTGTCATGAATTGCAGCAAAAGAAGAGGTACTCTGCATCAGCTGCCAGGTGCAACAGTAACTGACATTGTGAGGCACCCTGGGGGAGAGGGTTAAGTCAGAATGTAGGAGGTGTTTTGCTTTCTTTGTGGGTCATATATGTCCTTGCATGTAATTATTTGAAATTATAAATATCCAGCAAACTATACTGTAAAAAAAAACACTTTGGTTTAGCTAAAAGTGTAGATCCAGTAGTAAAATGCCTAGTTTCTTAGATTTTTCATTCTGTTCTGTTCTCCATTGCATAAGTAGAGCCCACACAGGTTCAAAGATTTTAATGTTTAATCATCAGGGAGTGGGGCTATTTCAATTGTATTATGAGGTTTGGCCATTTTGGAAATTTTATAGCCTTGTTGGAAGAAGATGAACAATGTCAACTAACTGAACCACTAAGATATTCTAGAGACTAAGCCACCAACCAAAGAGCCTCCATGGGCTGGTCCTTGCCATAAGTACAGAGCAGAGGACTGCCTTGTCCTGCCTCAGCGAGAGAGGATGTTCCTAATCCTGTAGAGACTTGATGTACCAGGGAAGGAGGATCTAGGGCAAGGGGTGAGGTGTGGAAGATGTGGAAGACAGATGGGGATGAGTGAGGAAGTTGGGGGTGAAGAAGCACATTCTCAGAGGCAAAGGGGAGGGAGGATGGTGTGAAGATCTGTGGGAGGGAGACTGGGGAGGGAGGCAACATTTGAAATGTAAATAAATAAAATAAAATAATAAAAAAGCTAAAAAAGAAAGCTATCACAAAGTCCTGGGTCAAATAAACCTATTCCTTTGTATTAGCAAATATGTATGTGTTATATATATATTACTCTATGATGTTCTCTAATTCAAAACCATGAAATAATTTCCCAAATGGAGAAATGCTTAGCTATTTGTACACCGAGACACATCATAAAGAATTTGAAAAATTAAAATATGTAAATTTATCAAATTTAACAAGATAAAAGCTCTAATGTAAATTCAAATATTTCATAAGAAGTAATTTGTTCCATTAATAAATACTCCTTCCTTGTTCTGATAACATAAAATTATCATTTTGGGTGGTTATCAATGCACAATTTCAGGTAAAACAAGTCTGAAGAAGTTGTACATTTTGACTCTACAAGTTTTCTTGGATTGAGGATAAAATATAATGCTAAAAGAGATGAGAAATTTGAAAGTAACCCTATATATTATTTCTTTTGTGGGCATTATCTTTCGTGATTTCTATAGCAAGTCAAGCAAATGACATTATATACTGTCAAAGCTAAATTTAGTTCAGGAATGAAGTTTGAAAGAAAGAAAATTTAATACAAGAAAATTTCATTTCTCCAATCCATTCATCATATTGTCACATCGTGGGTGAGCTTTATAATAACCTTATTACATTTAAAAAAATTACTCTCTGTACACACACACACACACACACACACACAGACAGAGAGAGAGAGAGAGAGAGAGAGAGAGAGAGAGAGAGAGAGATTCTAAAACCATTAAAATATGTTATGGGAAGTGGTATGGGAAGGAATCTCTGTTTAAAGAAGTATTTTATTTTGGATAAAATCATAAGTTCTCTTGTAGCTATCATGATTAGTTTAGGAAATAACATTTTGAACTTTGAATTTCACAGTCATAAATGGACAGCTCCCATGATATCTGAGAATAAAAACACCCACTCACATGACTACCTGTACCTCCAGGGTCCTACTGTGTGGTTTTTCTCATCAATGATTTTACTATTCTACTAATCATTCACTTAGAATTCCTAACTTAATATTTTTCTATTACATGTATACACAATAAACTTTAATTACATAACAGTACATTAATCATACCACATAAATGATTGATTCAGTGTGTCACAATTTCATAGTACCGAGTGGGGCTTGTTCTAGAAACTAAAAGGAGGAAACTGTACCCAAGCTCATCAACTCTATTGTATTTAGATACATTAATGAACTTAAATGATTGCTAATGTTCTGTGTTTTTATTCATTTTTCTTTTCTGTTCTGTTCTCTTCTTTTCTTCTTTCTGTCTTGATATTGTCACAAGGCTTCTCTCACATTCTAGGTTGCTGTTTTCCTTCATGGTAGGCTTGTCCCATTTTTGGATTGATAACAGAACTTTGAATCTTTACAAAACTTTGAGGTCTTTCTCACAACATTCATTACCATGAGCTATATATGATCATTCCCTTTTAGAGGGCTCATTGTGATTAGACAGGCCTCACTTAGATTTATTCCAAAATAGTTAACTAAATGTTGGTTTGGTTTACACGCTCGATCCATTCACAGGCAGTAAGTGTCAACGAGAACTATCAAGCTATCATATCTCATTATGTAATAACTATGAATTTGTGACAAAATAAGATTTTGGAAACTTATATAACCATGTGAATGATTTGAGTATGATATTGAGAATATAGATTCTGTCAGATCAAAGGGCTGAGAATTCAGAGGAAACAAGTCATTTCAAAAGAAGCCCGATGGTCATCAAACAACATGCAGTAGTATACACAGGAATGGACAGATAAACTGGGAAGAAACAACACAATGTTTTCTCTAACTCTACAAAGTGATGGATGTATACATTGGAAATCAACTGTAATATGGCCCTGTATCCTACAAAGCACATTAAACTGAAATATGTTTATTTATACATTCCTGGAAATAAACATAAAATAGGTGTTTATTTATTGGAAAGTTCCTTTAAACATGTAAGTTTTAGCATGTAAAATTGTTTCAACTTTAGTGGCAAGAGCCTTGGTCAATAAACATTAATAGGAAATTATTTATACTGTCAATATGAGTTCAGTGTGCTCTGATGTTTTATAGCACATACTCTTCAATACAGTCAGTGATTATTCTGGCAGTTAAATTATATGCCTTCTAAATTTTAAATTGTAAAGCCACAAACTTAAAAAAGTAAACAAATATGCAAAAACTTTTTTTGAAAATTATTATATTTGTGTTTTTGTGGGTTTGTGTGTGTGTGTGTGTGTATGCTATGTGTGTATAAATGACTTATAATTCTCAAAACAATAGGGAATATAGAGGTTGGATTCCTGACAGTGTCACATCATTTGCTACCTGGTCATTTTGAAATGCTGTGAACTTATCTTTTATTTATCTGTGAGAAACAGAAAAGATTGTGAGGTCAGTTTCTCTAACTTGACTTATGGAAAGGAATGAGTCAGGTGTCTTACAGCTTTCAACACCTCAGAAGTATCAGAAAATGGATATGTTACAGAGAATTTATCTTCCCTTCAAGGAAGAGAGGAAACTGCCGGACAAGTTATTTATCTCATGCTGAGATATATCTTCAAAAATCTCTTTCAAAGAGTTGTACAAACTAATTCATATTGTACCATGTTTATCACAAGCTTTGAAAGTACAGGGAAAACAGAGGGCAAAAATCTCCTCTTTTCAGTGTATCCAAACTATAGTTATCACTGTATTTCAAAATGCTTTTTATTCTATTCCAGTTTTCGTTTTAAAGACTATACTTTTCTTTTCAGTAATCACAAGTTTTATTATATTATTCTAAGCAAAGCACTTTGAAAGTGAGTGAAACTTCGGTAGCAGATAGCAACACTCAAGTCTGTAATTGTTCTGCATTATCCATCTGAACCTGTCAGAACACAACAAAGTATTTCTTTCCTTTAGAACATGTGATAGCTAAGTTAGACAATTGTAATTTGTAGTTTGTACTATAATATAGTATAAATATAGTTCATAAATAATATAGTAGTGTTCATTAGTGTCTCACTATGCTTGTATCAGAATGATTTCAAATACACTTTTTCATAGATCGGTGAAAGCAAAAGTGAGCTCATGATATCTGACTCAATATAGTTCAAATCTTATAATGGAGGTATAGAGAACTAGCAATATCTACAGGCAGTTTTACAGGAGTCTAAACAAGGTTTTTTAATCTCACTTTGGCCTTGTGTTTCAAAACTTCTAAGGTCAGGAGTTAATTTATGGGTGAATCTTGAATAAACAATGAGTATCTTTCAAGGGATCATTTACAGCAGTAACCATAGATAGCAAATCTCTTAGTTGTCAAAATCTCTTAAATGTCAACATAGGATAAGGGTTTGCCACTTATAGAGGTTTCATTGTCAACCTACTGAGTGCTGTCACAGTAGGAGGATAAAATGAAGCACAGAGTAGTGGGCAGTGCTGTCACTATGTATCATTTTATTATGTTGTAGTAATTCTAAACTGATATGGAAATTACAGAACATTTTTGAAAAGAGGAGTACTGCAACACAATGATCATTTTAATGTAAAAAACACAAAAATAATGTAATTTGGAAACTTCCTACTGCAACAAGCCCTGGATATCCTAGCACACCTGAAGAGCAAGCTTCTAGCCTTAAAATTTCATGTTGATATAGTAAAAGCAATATACAGCAAACCGGTAGCCAGCATCAAACTAAACGGAGAGAAACTTGAAGCAATCCCACTGAAATCAGGGACCAGACAAGGCTGCCCCCTTTCTCCTTATCTTTTCAATATTGTACTTGAGGTACTAGCTCGGGCAATTCGACAACATAAGGAGGTCAAAGGGATACAAATTGGAAAGGAGGAAGTCAAACTATCATTATTTGCAGACGACATGATCGTCTACCTAAGTGACCCAAAGAACTCCACTAGAGAGCTCCTACAGCTGATAAACAACTTCAGCAAAGTGGCAGGTTACAAAATCAACTCAAGCAAATCAGTGGCCTTCCTATATTCAAAGGATAAGCAGGCTGAGAAAGAAATTAGGGAAATGACCCCCTTCACAATAGCCACAAACAGTATAAAGTATCTTGGGGTGACTCTTACCAAACATGCGAAAGATCTGTATGGCAAGAACTTCAAGACTCTGAAGAAGGAAATGGAAGAAGACCTCAAAAAATGGGAAAACCTCCCATGCTCATGGATCGGTAGAACCAATATAGTTAAAATGGCCATTTTGCCTAAAGCACTATACAGATTCAATGCAATACCCATCAAAATCCCAACTCAATTCTTCACAGAGTTAGAAAGAGCAATTATCAAATTCATCTGGAACAACAAAAAACCCAGGATAGCTAAAACTATTCTCAGCAACAAAAGAAAATCTGGGGGAATCAGTATCCCTGACCTCAAGCAATACTACAGAGCAATAGTGTTGAAAACTGCATGGTATTGGTACAGTGACAGGCAGGAGGATCAATGGAACAGGATTGAAGATCCAGAAATGAACCCACACACCTATGGCCACTTGATCCTCGACAAAGAGGCTGAAAACATCCAATGGAAAAAAGATAGCCTTTTCAACAAATGGTGCTGGTTCAACTGGAGGTCAGCATGCAGAAGAATGCGAATTGATCCATCCTTGTCTCCTTGTACTAAGCTCAAATCCAAATGGATCAAGGACCTCCACATAAAGCCAGACACTCTGAAGCTAATAGAAAAGAAACTGGGGAAGACCCTTGAGGACATCGGTACAGGGAGAAAGTTTCTGAACAGAACACCAATAGCGTATGCTCTAAGAGCAAGAATTGACAAATGGGACCTCATAAGGTTACAGAGTTTCTGTAAGGCAAAGGACACCATCAAGAGGACAGATCGGCAACCAACAAATTGGGAAAAGATCTTCACCAATCCTACATCAGATAGAGGGCTAATATCCAATATATATAAAGAACTCAAGAAGTTAGACTCCAGAAAACCGAACAACCCTATTAAAAAATGGGGTACAGAGTTAAACAAAGAATTCTCACCTGAAGAACTTCGGATGGCGGAGAAGCATCTTAAAAAATGCTCCACTTCATTAGTCATTAGGGAAATGCAAATCAAAACAACCCTAAGATTTCATCTTACACCAGTCAGAATGGCTAAGATTAAAAATTCAGGAGACAGCAGGTGTTGGAGAGGGTGCGGAGAAAGAGGAACACTCCTCCACTGCTGGTGGGGTTGCAAATTGGTACAACCACTCTGGAAAGCAGTCTGGCGGTTCCTCCGAAAACTGGGCACCTCACTTCCAGAAGATCCTGCTATACCACTCCTGGGCATATACCCAGAGGATTCCCCACCATGTAATAAGGATACATGCTCTACTATGTTCATAGCAGCCCTATTTATAATTGCCAGATGCTGGAAAGAACCCAGGTATCCCTCAACAGAAGAGTGGATACAAAAAATGTGGTATATCTACACAATGGAGTACTATTCAGCCATTAGAAACAATGAATTCATGAAATTCTTAGGCAAATGGATGGAGCTAGAGAACATCATACTAAGTGAGGTAACCCAGACTCAAAAGGTGAATCATGGTATGCACTCACTAATAAGTGGTTATTAACCTAGAAAACTGGAATACCCAAAACATAATCCACACATCAAATGAGATACAAGAAGAAAGCAGGAGTGGTCCCTGGTTCTGGAAAGACTCAGTGAAACAGTATTTGGCAAAACCAGAACGGGGAACTGGGAAGGGGTGGGAGGGAGGACAGGGGAAGAGAAGGGGGCTTACGGGACTTTCGGGGAGTGGGGGGGGCTAGAAAAGGGGAAATCATTTGAAATGTAAATAAACTATATCAAATAAAAAAAAAATTTCATGTTGATGACAGAAGTCATTAAGATGCATATAAATAACTCAAAGAAATCCAGGAAAACACAGGCAAACAGAAGCCCTTAAACAGGAAACAAATAAATCATGAAAATACTATCAAGCAGGTTAAGAAATTGGACAAAACAGTCCAAGACCTAAAAATGGAAATCGAGACAAAAATAAAGCACAAATGGAGACATGTCTGTATATGGAAAACCTAGGAAAGAGTTACAAGCATCAACAAGATTACAAGAGATAGAAAAGAGAATCTCAGGTGTAGAAGACACCTTAGAAGATATTCTTTGACATAACTGTCAAAGAAAATGCTTGAAGCTAAGGAAAAACTTGAAATACACACTAATTCATTGCATTCATAACAGTAAAACACATTTGAAAAGTCACATAGCAATGAAAATGGACCTATAATATCTATTATGGAAAAGCAAAGAAGAGGTAACAAAGAGATCTCATTTTGACATATTTTCTATCAATTTGAAGTTAGTGGCAAAGAGAAAATCCTTAAGTGATCCATTTAAAACTTCATTGCCACTGAAGTCTGGAAATATGTATAACAACATTCTAATATTTTTTCCACTATTGACACAACTTGCCAGTCAGTATAATGTACAATAAATGCAAATTTAATCTAGATTTTACACTTGATTCTTTTTGAAATGTTGGACTTAGTTACTTAAACATAATTTTGAGAAATTCAAAATTTAAGAGATCAATGAAATCATAGATCACAGAAACTAAAAGAAAGAATTCTGAATCAAGAATGTCAACCAGAATATAATGGACAAAAGAAATAGCAAGAAGACAAAATCCAAGTAAAGTGTCACAACTATCCATCAGGTATGAAAATTATGAACATATTAATGATCTAAGCAATGGCATTAAAGTCATTTATGGCATTATATTTTCTGATTATTAAACAATTACAAATTCCAGGTTTTTACACACTGCTATAATTAATAATTGGACATATATTTTTCAATAGCTTATGATGAAAATAATAAATTTGAAATTAACCTAATTTTACAGTTATGATGAACATAAAAACATTTTTATCTTTAAAATCTATTAAGCCAGAATGTAATAAACTCTGTAAAACTCTTAATATCTCAAACTCCAGGAGAAAATGTTATAAATATTGATTATAACCATCATCCTCATATAAAGAAATCTGGAGATAAGAAATGCATTTCTAATGTTTATTTTTCCATAATTCTATGTTTATTTTCCATAATTCATTATAAATACACTTATTTTAAAGACATTATAGTGATTTGCTTCCTTTAATCCAGACATATCTGCATATCTGACATAGTTGAAAACATATTACATAAAAGAATATTTCATATATATATATATATATATATATATATATATATATATATATATATATATATATATATAAAACATGTTGTTTCTTTGCTTATTGTAGCCGCCTGCACCTGGAAGGAAAGCTGGGGATGGGAACAGAGTGGCACGAGAAACATGGGTCTGAGACAAATTTCCTGTTCAATGCTCAAAGTTTAATGAAGGTCTCCAAATATATATATATATGCAGGGCAAGACACCTCCCCCAAAGCTGGAAATAGATCTGCAGAAATGGTTCTGCTTGCTCCACAGGAGGCTGGTGTCAGGTGGCAGCTAGTGTCCTTGGAGAACAAAGGGCTTCACCTTGGTCTGAGCATTCCACCCTAGGTGGGAAGCAGTGGCTAGCAGAGTTTTGAAACTCTTGCTCAAAAAGGCAGGGGGAAGGGCACAGCTTATTTATAATATTATTTTATTGAGTATCTTACCTGAAACATTCACATTCTTTTAGTTTCCTAAACCCAAATGAAACACATCATTGTTCCTGTCTTCTTAACAAATAAAATCTTTAGAAATTATGATACAATGCAAATTTAAACCTAATTTTTTAATTCAGGACCAAAGGCCAAAATGCATTGTTTGTATTTTTTTTAAGGTATGGAAGAACATTTCCATTTCCTCAACTAAAATCTTGAAAATTTTTCCTTGAATTTTATATATGCCAGAGGAACATTTGTGTTGTTGTTGCTTAATTATTGCTTTGTATCTGTTAGTTGGTTAAGTTTTTGGTGCTGGTTCCAAACAAGGCCTATGCCCACAGTAAGAATTTCTCAAAAACTGAGGGGGCATGCTGTACCCAAAATTTTGCTTTTATTTAGTTTCTGCTTTGAAGTTTCTCTTGGCATGTAACATATCATTGCCTATATTATGCAGAGAGGATTGTCACTGTAAGACCAGAAAAAACTGAGGGCACCCCAGGGCCCCACGCTTTGGAAGGCAACACCCAAATCACTCACAAGAAATGGTCTTGATGCAATAGCAAGAGGATTTTTATTCCAGAGCTCTGGGGTCCACAGTCATACAACTCACAGGGGTAAAGGACTGTCAGACCCTGAGCTTTGGAAGTCAGGGGTATTCAAAGGGGAAAAATCACAAGGCAAGGGGTGGAGGACAAATCATGCATGGAACAGGGAAGTACAGAATGAGGAAGTCAGGCAATAGTTTATACCTTAAGGAAGATTAGAGAATATCTGGAGCAAACATCCTTGGGGCATTGTATAGTTAAACATTGGGGCAGTCATCAGATGTGTCAAGAATATGGTGAGCTAGTTTTTGGGACGGGGTGGGCTATCTTTAGGATAATCTTGAGGCCAATGGTCTCAAGCTGAAGGCAGAAAGGCAAGTTACTCAGTGACTCAGTGCTAGGCTAATTTCTAGGGGCCTAAAAGAATTGAGTTGGGAGTGGTCTCTCATTCAGCACTCCTAGTAAGTAATTCTAATCTTAGAATTCTTTGGCTTATATCTCTGATTCTATATATTTGGGACTGTCTTGTTCTATCTTCTGATATTGTTGGCGAAACAGAAGAATCTGCATAGCACTTATACATTCTCTAATAAAAACTATTAACCAGTTAATCATGCAAGTTCCAATTGTAAGCAAAGGGAGTAAAATTACTAAGGGTCTCATCAAAGCAGAAAGCAGGGTAGTCAAGAGTACAAGTTAAGGGCCTTTCTACGGAGTCTCAGGGTTTGGCATCTAGCATAGAACAATTCTCCAACTTGGAAGGGATGTGGGACTTGCAAGTCTCCTTCTCCTGAGCAGGCCTCCCGGAGCTGCTTTCATGCGTGCTGCTTCACCCACTCTAGCACCTTCAGCCTAGAGAACAAAGGCATGAAGAGCACAAAGGGTAGGAGTGCTATCTAATCATTAACACCAGTCTCTGTGGTCAATTTGGTGAGGGTTTCTTTCATCAGGGTTTCAGCAACAGTTCCTGAAGCCTTCTTATACAGATCCAATCACCTGTCTGGAAGCAGTGAGGAGTCTCTGGCATGGAGCATTTAAGGCAGACAGTTTGAGCCAAATCTCATGTTGTGGGACAACTCCTGGAAGGGCCCAGCGAACACCAAAGGAGTAGGGGTATCAAAGATGATTCTGGGGGGGGGGGTGTCAGGTTAAAATGGCAGGGGCTTTTCAGAAACAAGGGGAGAGGCACCACCCAGCCTGAGCCAGTCTCCAAGGTCAATTTAGTTAAGGTCTGTCATAGGGTTTTGTTTTCTCTATCTGTCTTGAGACCTGGGGACAGTACATTCAATAATGTTTCCAATTAGTCCCCAATATCTCTGTCAATTTCTGACTTACCTTAGAAACAAAAACAGAACCATTGTCTGATCCAAGTACCTTGGGCACTCTGAAACTCAGGAAAATTTCTTCTAACCTTGGCAGTTGTTTCCTGCCTACTGGGGAAAGTCTCACCCCATCTAAGAGAAAGTATCTACAAATGCTAGAAGGTATACACAACCATATTCTCCTGCCTTAGCTTTTATAAACTTTCTTATTATACTCTAGGCTGTTCTCTTCTAGGTCTTTTGCCCTGTTGATTCTTTGCTGCATAAGCATTTACTTGCTGGCACACCTTACACTGTTCTATTATCTCTCTAACCTAAAACCTGAGTCATAAATATATACATTTGGTCCCTTAACTGCCAGGACAAGGTTTTTAATCCCCTAAGTGAGTCCATCTGTGCATTTGGCCTAGTGAGTTTTTTGCTTACTTTCTGGGGAGTATAGTTCTCCCTTTTTGTGTGTACCTTTGTTGGTAGGGTAGCTAGCAATCTCAGTCCTTTTTTTCTTCTTCAGCATATTTTAAGTGAGTCTGTTTCTTAATTTTGTTCCATTTCCCAGTGGGTGTCTCTTGAAGGCCCATAATCAATGTAGGTTCCTGCATAGCCATTCCTGGAGCCACTTGCTCTGCCTGATTATTTCCCATTGATTCTTTTTCCTTTTGATGTCCTTGGCAGTGAATGATACTCACAGTTGCTGGCTTCATTAGGACATCTAAGAGGTCTAAGATTTCCTGTTAGTTTCCTCTGACACGAGCAGTCCCTTTGGCATATATCCCCATGGGCATGGGCTGTGGAAAAGGCGTACCAGTTATCCATGTGGCTGTTGATTTTCTTGCTAGCTCCAAGTTCCAAGGCCTTAGTGAGGGCAATTAGCTCCATTTTTCTGGGGTAAGGATTCATCTACCCGGATGATATTTGTGCCATCTACTATAGTAGCACCTGCTTGTCTCTGACCTTCATGGAGGAAACTGCTCCTGTCTATAGCAACTTTTCAGGAGGAGTCAGCCTCTCTTTTTGGACCAGTTATCATCAGCCCATTGGGCAGTAAGTATATTTGGCCCCCCATTTTGGAAAGTATGTCTTGCTCCATCAGAGGGTAGGGACAGTCTGAGGTAACCCTGTATGAATGGGCTACCCATCCCATCCCCAGGTCCATTGTTCTTTAGGTAGTCCATGAATACATTTTTGGTGCCAGTGGTTTCTTGGACCCATGATCTTTTCTTGGAAACAGGGCCATTGGCTTGGAAGACCGAGTGTTGAGCCCCTGGGTCTGTTAAAAACTGGGTAGGTTTTTCTTTCATTCTTACAGTTATCCTGGGTGGGGGAGGTGGTCAAAATCCCATCTCTCCTAGTCATTTTCTTTACCCAGAACTAATATCTTTGCTATTTTGGGGTACTTTTCCCAAAAATTGGGAATTCCTGCTCCTGGCTTCTATTTGTTAGGGCACACTCTGGCTCAGTGGCCTTTTTCCTTACAGTATGCACATTGATGTTTTTTTCTCTCTCTTTTCTGCTTTTTTCTAACTATTATAGCCAGGATTCTCTGTAGCTTCCTTTCTTTCTTTTTCTCCTTTTCTTCTCCTCCTCTGTCTCCTTGTCTCAGCAAACTGCACTAAATCTCTCTACAGACGTTCTCAACAACCTATACTAAATCCTTCTACAGACCTCTCAGCACACTGCACCAAATCCCTCTAGCCTCTGAATCTTTTTCCTGGTATCTCTACTAGCCCAGTCTATAAAGGCCATTGTCACAGTAGTATTATATTCCTTGCCCCTGGAGTCACAGCATGTATATTGGCCAAATGCCTCTATGAGCTACTCTAGAAACGCTGCAGGTGACTAATCTGGGGCCTGCTTAACCTCTTGGTCAAATTTGTGGGCCGCCATGCCTTCGAGACCTGCCAATGGAGTCTGGTGTTGATCCATCAGGTGCCTCTTACCTTTTGTCTGTGAGGGTATATTTTTTGGCTTCCTGTATTACAAATAAAACAGTCTCAAAGAGATTAATTAGTCTCTTTGGAAATATACCCTTAGTGAGAGAGCTACTGTGGTATCAGGATAGGTGGTCTCAGGTCTCATGCTCCACTCCTGTGATCTTCTTTAAATATAAATTGAGCATACTATTATCCATTTTATAAACTATAAGATAGACATACACCTAGTTTATCATCCCTGTCAATTAAACAGAACCTTTTCATCTGTATTATCTTAAAAGACTGTCAGGATTAATACTTAAGAATTAAAATTATAAGAATTGACCCATGTCTCTACTTTAAATTTTATGTCACCTGAAAATCATTTACTTAAATCTATATCAGCTTTCTCAAGATTAAACAGCTTGGGCTGTCTATGAGACTAACAGTCTTCAACCCCATCAGAAATCTAAGAGTGACCAATATTAACTGAAAATATATAGAAAAGCTTAACACAACTTCTAAGTCTTAAACATCATATTCCATGGATTTTTGACATTTTTGAAAACCAACTATCTATGAAAAGTAATGTGGACTGTTGTATGTTAAGCTATATTTAACTATTTCTGATTAAAACCTAGAAAACACCCCAACAATAAACTCAGAGCCTTATATTTCTATTTGACCCTAAACTCACAAGCTTAAACTTCACAGATCTGTGATAATAAAAGCAAAGAACTGGGTATAAATCCTGTACTTTCAAATTTTTAGTCATTATACCAATGAAAACCTTGATTTTGTATCAAACTAAAATCTGTATCAAATAAGAACTTATGCCTTGAACTTAATAACAATTACAAAAGGTTTTTATCAAATAAAATTATGTCTATAAAATTAATTTTATTTTCTTCCCATTTTAAATATGACCATGTTTATATTCTCTAGAAAGACAATTTCTTCAAGCTGAATATGGGTTTTGAGATATGAAGGGGAGTGGTATTTTCTGTAATATAAATTTCAGAACAAGATTTTAGTAACATAAAGACAGATTTTTCACTTAATATTTTAGAATCTAGGCTTCTGGAGGTCTCCCTTATTTTGACCTCTCTCCCAGATGAACAATATACCATAAAGTTTAACATCATATCAATCATAGTAGTTTAAACACTTTAAAATAAAAGAAATAAACTATCTGTACCAACTTAAACCCAGAATTCTCGCACTTGCGTCATTGAGAGTCTTGTTAAGACTAATTGTCCCCACCAGGGGGCGTCAGAGCCCAAGTATTTTGTCTCTCCTTTTGTTCTAAGTTGGTGCGCTTGAGTCAAGTGACCTGACTTTGGTGCCACAGAGAAAGAGAGTTGCTTTTCAGTTGGTCTAAAGTCCAAACAACATTGTCTGTCTAATTCCAAGAACACAGAACATGATTCAAAATCACACCACATAGACAGCCTGACCCTGCTACCATCAGGCCTCTAGATTCAAGAACACAAAGCAAGGAAAATCAATACACAATTGGCCCCTAGAGGGTGCCTCTGCACATGCTGCAGGAACCAGATAAATCAGATTTCAGCAAAACATGGCTCCCACCGTTACTGCCTTGCTGTTTACAGATGGAGAAGAGCTTTATTCAACCCTCTTTGGGGTCTAAAGCTTCCTCCAGACCCCCCCCCCCCCCCCGCGCAGTCTCGACTCTAGCACAGCTGCCTGTCAAACTTACCGCACCAGTCAGGCTCTCCAAGCCCCAGAAGCTTCCAAGGAAAACCAAAATTTTCAGACAGGCTTATAGACTCAGACTTCAACAAACGGTGAAAGACAGAAAAGAAACTGTGGTACCCATCTAGTGGCCAAACTGTAGACAAAGACACACAAAATAAAGACTCACAAGTATTCATTTTCACTGAGAGAGAAAGAACCAGATCAGAAAACCAGATGGCCTGGAGGGTGTGTAAGTTCTCCAATTCAGTAGAACTACCATGTCCTCTCTGACACCCAGACGGGAATCTTCCAGGCGTTCCTGGAGTTCCTCCTAAACTCCTGGGACATATCCCAGGGCCACAGCCTGTGGTCTACTGAGCACATCTACTCACCACGGTCCTCTGGTCCTCAGAAACAGCTGCCCACCAAAGCATGTACCTCCTCAGATTCAGAAAATAGAACAGGACAGACACTCAGGACACTCAGAACAGAGACACTGGCCAGCACACACACATTCCAGAGAAGATCCCCTTACCTCCAAGTTGATTCTCTCGTGTGAAGGGTAGTCATACTTTCCCAGTCAATGCACCAAAATGTAAGACCTGAAAAAACCGAGGGCACCCCAGGGCCCCACACCTCGGAAGACGACACGCAAATCACTCACAAGAAATGGTCTTGATGCAATAGCAAGAGGATTTTTATTCCAGAGTTCTGGGGTCCACAGTCATACAACTCACAGGGGTAAAGGACTGTCAGACCCTGAGCTTCGGAAGTCAGGGATATTCAAAGGGGAAAGATCACAAGGCAAGGGGTGGAGGACAAATCATGCATGGAACAGGGAAGTACAGAATGAGGAAGTCAGGCAATAGTTTATACCTTAAGGAAGATTAGAGATTATCTGGAGCAAACATCCTTGGGGCATTGTAATGTTAAACATTGGGGCAGTCATCAGATGTATCAAGAATGTGGTGAGCTAGTTCCTGGGACAGGGTGGGCTATCTTTAGGATAATCTTGAGGCCAATGGTCTCAAGCTGAAGGCAGAAAGGCAGGTTACTCAGTGACTCAGTGCTAGGCTAATTTGCCTGGGGCCTAAAAATATTGAGTTGGGGGTCTCTCATTGCTATCAGTGTTTGGTGTTTATTATGATGGTTATGCTACCTATATAAAATTCTCTAAAAATCCTTTTCTGACATCTGTGTTTGTATTAGCAATTTTTCATATGGTCACAATTAGAATTATTCATGCTTTAAGGCATGAATACACAGTTGTTCTCATCATCAATTATCTGGGACAGCAATTACAATGGTATTCATCTGATTATAGTTTTCCACTAGACCCTGGTATTGATAAACAAAGACTAAGATATCTGATGTCTTAAATACTTAATTGTCTGGGAGTAACTTTTGGCTCCTTACAAAAATTCACTTGGGACTCAATGAATCACTGCATGGAGGCTGTCCACATGTCTAAGACCTCTGTTTAGGATGCTTCATTATGATAATGAATGAAATGGAGGGCATTCTTGTGTTGCATCTATCACATACTGTGTTCAACTGAATTATTCTCCACCCTAATTCTAGGAAAAAATCTATCTAATTCCTTAACTGGAAAGTGACTAAATCTAGAAAGAAAGATGTATGATGATGGAGAGAGTGCTGTGGCAATCAGTCCATTCTAAAATAATAATAAAAAAATCAATAGGTTATCTTTGGAATGTTGGTCAAGTAGTATATATATATATATATATATATATATATATATATATATATATATTGTGTATTTCATTTAGTGTTTCACATGCAAATTAATAGACATATTAACTTCATTCAAAGTGAAGAATTCAGAGGCCATTCAATCCATTAAATCCTTTTTGTTTTCAAGAGCCTGCATAACACTCCAAATCTCTTTGAGAATATATAAAACAGACAGGGTAAAGCTAATGTGTTGGTTCTAGTTTGTTTTCTCTATATCATGTATCAGAAAAAAAAGGAAGAAAGAAAGAAAGGAGGGGAGAGAGAGAGGGAGGGGAGGGAGGTAGGGAAAGAACAAAAGAAAATAAAAGAAAAGAAAAGAAAAGAAAGGGAAAGACAGGTCTTATAGGATCTAGCCTTTCTATTTTTCTATTTTTCTATTAGGATGAAAGGTCAACAGGATGATTGATTATTTAGGTAAAACTACCCATGAACTGATGATCTAATGATCTGAGTTCAATCTCTGGGGCACACAGGGTGTGAAGAGATAACTGACTTCCAGGAAATGTCTTCCAAGTTCCATATGCATGAACACAGCTAAATGCATTAAACACACTCAGAGAGAGGGAGGGAAGGAGAGAGAGAGAGAGAGAGAGACAGAGACAGAGACAGAGACAGAGAGACAGAAACAGAGAGACAGAGAGACAGACAGAGACAGAGAAAAGGAGGAGGAGGAGAATATAAGTAAATGTAAAAATTAAATTCAGATTTAAAAAGAATAAAACAACAATGCTACTAGTTTGTATAAGAGAAAATAGCAAGAATCCCAAATATCCTATTCCAGCAACAAGGAATATATGTTATATTTTTACATATTAGAAGTCTTCAAAACCAGAACAGGGAAGTGGGAAGGGTTTGGTGGGAAAACAAGGGGAGGGAAGGGGGCTGATGGGATTTTCGGGGAGTGGGCGTCTAGAAAAGGGGAAATCATTTGAAATGTAAATAAAAAATATATCGAATAAAAAAATTAAAAAAAAACAAACAAAAAACAAAAAACAAAAAAACCCAAAAACCAAAACAGACAAACAAAAAAGAAGTCTTAACATCGCTTCTAGGCCTTTTGGCCAAGATCAAATGTAAGAGTCTTCATTTTGTTAATAGCTCAGCACATTTCAGTTAAATGTTTGCATATTCATTTCTATTTCTTTATCAGTACACCTTTAGCAGAGACTTTTATTTTAGAGATTGTATGTTCCAATTATATAAGCAGATTTCTAGGTTGGTCTAACACTGAAAAATATGAGTCAACATTAAAGTCAGTACTGAAACTTGATCTTCTGTAGTCATTTATTGGTTTGGTCCACTTGCTTAAGAACTTCACATCATTCTGTAAATTCTTTAACTGAAGCAGTTTTAAAATGAAAAAACTGATGAAATTGTTGACTTACTATTTACTAAAGACAAAATGATAATTACTATTATGCTTTTATTATTATTTCTTATTTTCAATTGTGTGTGCATGAGTGCATGTTTGTGGTATGAGCAGAGTGCTAGGGTGGTGTATGGCTATGTTCTGGAGCAGGAACCCAGGAGAACATGTGAAGGCCAGAAGATGATGAAAGATGATTTAATCTTATTTCCTTGAGAATGAGCCACTCAGTGCTCATAAAGGTTGGGGTATTTTGAGTTGGCTGGCCGGCCAGCATGTCACATAGATACTCCTCTGTCTCAGCAGACTGTATAGCAGTTACAGATACAGGTAGAGTATATAAGCTTTCTCATAAGGATATTGGAGATCAATCTGGCCTTCATCATTGTGAGACTAAGTGCTCTTACACAGCAATCTCTGTAAAGAGGCCTATTCTTTTTATTAGTATTGTAATGAATTATTAAAATGTCAAATCTTTTTATTTCATTTTTATTCTTTAAAACTGTCTGAAACTATCAATTAAAATCCAAAAAAAAAAAAAAAAATACTAGTCTCATCTAAGAAAAACACATTTTTTTCTACTTGATCTGTAACTTAGGAATGATAATGCTACTGTTCTCAAATTGAATTATTAGCTGGTAATTTGTGAAATAATGGAGTAGCTTCAATGCATATAATTTTATTATAATGGTTTACACCACTTCATACATTTTCACAAAGAAATTATTTTTTGTGAATCAAGACACATAAATCAAGAAATGTGTTGTGAAAAATTAAGAGATTTACTAACTTAATTCTAAAGTTAATAAAATAATCCTTTAACTGGAGAATTTTGTATTTTGAGTCACTATGAAAACTGGGCTTATAAAGATCATTTTAAATGCATTTTACAACCTGTATGCCTTCATTAGATTCTTGGAATTAAGGTATAATCATTTCTACTTTAATAAATAATTCATGATCTAATTAAATGTTCACTGTGAATGCTACTGGCATTGACTCAAATATTCTTACCTGATATTAACTGCAAGTATGCTCTATAAATGAAATTACTTTAAATAGAAACTTAAAATTGATGTATTTACATAATGACAATTGCTAGGAATTCAGTCCTCTACACTTAGTAAAATATATAAATCAATACTTAAGGTTACTAATTATATTTCAAGTTGAATATATACATTCAAAGAAAACAATAGCATGAAATTTAGAAAATATCAAATTAGGGGCTGCAGAGATGGCTCGGTGGTTAACAGCACCAACTGTTCTTCCAGAGGTTCTGAGTTCAATTCCCAGGCTTATAACCATCTGGAATGGGATCTCATGACCTCTCCTGGTGTGTCTGACAGCTAATGTACTCGTATAAATAAAATGAATCTTTTTTTAAAAAAGAAAATATCAAATTAAATAAACTGTCTTAGAAAAGATACATCTTATATTTTAAAGTCATTTAATAAAAAGTTTCTTTGTTTACTTTTATCTATCTTAAACTCTGCCTGTTTGTTTCTTTGTCTCTCTATGTCTCTCCTAATTTGTGTTCTGTATCTATGTGTATATGTGGATGCATGTATGACACAACATGCCTGTGAAACTTTAAGACAAATTCTCTGAAGTTTGTTTTTCGTCCTCCTTTTAGAACCAAGAAAACACACTCAGGTAAGTCTTCAGGCTTAGTGTTAAACACATTTATACAAGGAGCAATCTCTGTATCGTTGTTTAAAATAATGATAATATTTGCAATAATAGATTCCCCAGGGAACTCTCATACACACCAATAATCGGGAAAGCAGGTAAGCTAACTGTGACTCTTCATTCACCTTTCCTTCCTCTCCTCCTAGGGAAGTCTCATCCAAAGCTTCTTGCAGACCATATTCTAGCCTCCCCTTTCTCCCTGCCCCATTCCTGTTAGATCACACAGATCTTCTTCCCTGCTCCCTACCACCCACCTCTCTTCCCCTTATATCCTTTTCTTTCAGCTCACAGTTCCAGCAGGAATTTCTTAAGAACCTGTCAGCCAAGCCTGCCAGAGAATGTAGGCCAGGGGATCACACAGGTGCTTCAGACCTCCTCCTCTCCAAATCCAGTCACCCAGTCTCATCTCCAACATTTTATCAGCTTACCTGCTGTAGCCTCTCCTACTTCTTTGCACCCCTTCCTTGAAAAAGAAGCATATCATGGTGCAACATCCTACGTCTCTTCCTCCTATGCAAGCCCTCAACCACTCCCTTATAGCCTAACCCCATTTTTTTCTATTTATTTATTTACATTTCAAATGATATCCCCTTTTCTAGCCCCCCCACTCCCCGAAAGTCCCGTAAGCCCCCTTCTCTTCCCCTGTCCTCCCTCCCACCCCTTCCCACTTCCCCGTTCTGGTTTTGCCGAATACTGTTTCACTGAGTCTTTCCAGAACAAGGGGCCACTCCTCCTTTCTTCTTGTATCTCATTTGATGTGTGGATTATGTTTTGGGTATTCCAGTTTTCTAGGTTAATATCCACTTATTAGTGAGTGCATACAATGATTCACCTTTTGAGTCTGGGTTACCTCACTTAGTATGATGTTCTCTAGCTCCATCCATTTGCCTAAGAATTTCATGAATTCATTGTTTCTAATGGCTGAATAGTACTCCATTGTGTAGATATACCACATTTTTTGCATCCACTCTTCTGTTGAGGGATACCTGGGTTCTTTCCAGCATCTGGCAATTATAAATAGGGCTGCTATGAACATAGTAGAACATGTATCCTTATTACATGGTGGGGAATCCTCTGGATATATGCCCAGGAGTGGTATAGCAGGATCTTCTGGAAGTGAGGTGCCCAGTTTTCTGGGGAACCGCCAGACTGATTTCCAGAGTGGTTGTACCAATTTGCAACCACACCAGCAGTGGAGGAGTGTTCCTCTTTCTCCACATCCTCTCCAACACCTGCTGTCTCCTGAATTTTTAATCTTAGCCATTCTGACTGGTGTAAGATGAAATCTTAGGGTTGTTTTGATTTGCATTTCCCTAATGACTAATGAAGTTGAGCATTTTTTAAGATGCTTCTCTGCCATCCGAAGTTCTTCAGGTGAGAATTCTTTGTTTAACTCGTACCCCATTTTTTAATAGGGTTGTTCGGTTTTTTGGAGTCTAACTTCTTGAGTTCTTTATATATATTGGATATTAGCCCTCTATCTGATGTAGGATTGGTGAAGATCTTTTCCCAATTTGTTGGTTGCCAATCTGTCCTCTTGATGGTGTCCTTTGCCTTACAGAAACTCTGTAACCTTATGAGGTGCCATTTGTCAATTCTTGCTCTTAGAGCATAAGCTATTGGTGTTCTCTTCAGAAACTTTCTCCCTGTACCGATGTCCTCAAGGGTCTTCCCCAGTTTCTTTTCTATTAGCTTCAGAGTGTCTGGCTTTATGTGGAGGTCCTTGATCCATTTGGATTTGAGCTTAGTACAAGGAGACAAGGATGGATCAATTCGCATTCTTCTGCATGCTGACCTCCAGTTGAACCAGCACCCTTTGTTGAAAAGGCTATCTTTTTTCCATTGGATGTTTTCAGCCTCTTTGTCGAGGATCAAGTGGCCATAGGTGTGTGGGTTCATTTCTGGATCTTCAATCCTGTTCCATTGATCCTCCTGCCTGTCACTGTACCAATACCATGCAGTTTTTAACACTATTGCTCTGTAGTATTGCTTGAGGTCAGGGATACTGATTCCCCCAGATTTTCTTTTGTTGCTGAGAATAGTTTTAGCTATCCTGGGTTTTTTGTTGTTCCAGATGAATTTGATAATTGCTCTTTCTAACTCTGTGAAGAATTGAGTTGGGATTTTGATGGGTATTGCATTGAATCTGTATATTGCTTTAGGCAAAATGGCCATTTTAACTATATTGATTCTACCGATCCATGAGCATGGGAGGTTTTCCCATTTTTTGAGGTCTTCTTCCATTTCCTTCTTCAGAGTCTTGAAGTTCTTGTCATACAGATCTTTCACATGTTTGGTAAGAGTCACCCCAAGATACTTTATACTGTTTGTGGCTATTGTGAAGGGGGTCATTTCCCTAATTTCTTTCTCAGCCTGCTTATCCTTTGAGTATAGGAAGGCCACTGATTTGCTGGAGTTGAACTTTGCTGAAGTTGTTTATCAGCTGTAGGAGCTCTCTAGTGGAGTTCTTTGGGTCACTTAGGTAGACGATCATGTCGTCTGCAAATAATGATAGTTTGACTTCTTCCTTTCCAATTTGTATCCCTTTGACCTCCTTATGTTGTCGAATTGCCCGAGCTAGTACCTCAAGTAAGTACCAGCTCCTGATATTTAGAAACACATTCTGTCCTGAACTTGCAATGAACATACCTTTCTTTCCAAGAAAAAGTACCTACAAGGCAGCAAACAGCTATCACATTCTCTTAGTAACCAGAACGGGCAACACACAACAATAAACACAACTTCTACCCAATGAAGACAAAACCAAATATAATTATCTAGAATTTTTATCTTCTCAAACTCAGATGCCTTGAAGTGATGTGAGCATAAAAACAAAATTGATATCAGCCAAGACAACATGTCTATATTTAACGTCAGTAGCCTTACTATAGTAGTCCCTGAATTAAGAAATACAGTTGGCACATAAGACAAAGACCATATAATAGACTTTATGAATATAACAGAGGTCCTTGTGCTGGCTGGTTTTGTGTGTTAAATTGACTCAGGCTGGAGTTTTCACAGAGAAAGGATTCTCCACTGAGGAAATGTCTCCAAGAGATCCAGCTGTAAGGCATTTTCTCAACTACTGATCAAGGGTGGGAGGACCCATTGTAGCTGTGCCATCCCTGGGCTGATAGTCTTGGGTTTTCTATAAGAAAGCAAGGTGAGCAAGCCAGGGGACGCAAGCCAGTAAGTAACCTCTCTCCACAGCCTTGACATCAGGTCTGCTTCCTGACCTGCTTAAATTCCAGTCATAATTTCCTTTGGTGATTAACAGCAATGCTGAATTGTAACATGAATAAACCCTTTTCTCCCCAACTTTGCTTCATGATCATAATGTTTTGTGCAGGGATAGAAACCATGACTAAGACACTTCCTAAGAGGAAATAAATAAATTTGTTAAAGAAATGCATGAAAACACAAACAGAAGAAAATTAATATATAAGTTGACAATCTGACAGCAGAAATTGAACAAATAAAGAAAACCTTATCTGAGTGAAATCTACAAAGGAAAAATTTAGAAACTTGAGCAGGAATCAGAGGAACATGTCTCACAAACAGAATATGAAAGATGACATCAAGAATTTTAGGAATTGATGACAAGGTAGAAGAAATAAATACTTTAGTCAAAAAATATTAAATTAAAAGACTATAGTTTGCTGGGTAGTGGTGGCACACACCTTTAATCCCAGAACGTGGGAGTCAAAGGCAGGTGGATTTCTGAATTTGAGGCCAGCTTGGTCTACAGAGTGAGTTCCAGGACAGCCAGTGCTACACAGAGAAACCCTGTCTCGAAAAAACAAAAACAAAAACAACAACAACAACAACAAAAAAAAACAGGAAACCTGGGCCAGTAAAAAAATTAATAATAATAGGAAGATGAAACCCAGGTTAAAGGCACAGAAAATAGTTTCAATAAAATCATAGAAGAAAATTTCCCTATTATAAAAAAGATTAATATCTGGATCTAAGAAGCATACATAGCAGCAAATATACTGGATCAGAGAAGACATCCTCTGCAAGGAATAATTAAATCAATAAACTTGAAGAAGAAAGATACTAGAAGTTGCAAAGGAAATAGACAAAGTAACAAATGATATTAGAGTTAGACTCTAAAAGAAAGAAGAGTCTGGTCAGATGTTTGATAATCTCTAAGATATCACAGATGCCAGCATTGATATGTTATACCTAAGAATAAAGAAAACACTAAATTCAAGATTTTCCAATTAAAGCAAATTGTATTTTAGGGCATACCCAAGGCTAGTCAGATGGCTGTCCTGCTCTAAGTGAGAATTTCAGAAGGGAGCAACAACTTGGGTACTTTTCATAGGAGAGAATAGGAATTCACGGAAGTGAAAGAATTGATCGATATATATGGTTAGAAAAATACAATGAAACCCAAGATAAATGGTAAGGATAAATATAAAATGAATGGGAGTCACAAGCCAGAAACAACATAAAGTATCTTGGTGTGACTCTGACCAAACAAGTGAAAGATCTACATGACAAGAACTTCAGGTCTCTGAAGAAGGAAATTGAAGACCTCAGAAAATGGAAAAATCTTCCATGCTTATGGATTGGCAGGATTAATATAGTTAAAATGGCAATCTTGCCAAAAAAAATCTACAGATTCAATGTGATCCCCATCAAAACCCCAACTCAGTTCTTCATAGAGTCAGAAAGAGCATTTCTCAAATTCATCTGGAATAACAAAATATCCAGGATAGCTAAAATTTTCTCAACAGTAAAGAACTTCTGGGGGAAGTTATCCCAGACCTCAAACATTACTACAGAGCAACAGTGATAAAAACTGCGTGGTATTGGTAAAATGACAGGCAAGTGGATCAATGGAATAGGATTGAAGAACCAGAAATGAACCCACACACCTATGGTCACTTGATCTTTGACAAAGGAGCTGAAAATATCCAGTGGAAAAAGGATAGCCTTTTCAACAAATAGTGCTGGTTCAATTGGAGGTCAGCATGCAGAAGAATGTGAATTGATCCATTCTTATCTCCTTGTACTAAGCTCAACTCTGAGTGGATCAAGGACCTCCACATAAAACCAGACACACTAAACCTAATAGAAAAGATACTGGGGAAGACCCTTGAGGACATGGGCAGAGGGGAAAAGTTCCTGAACAGAACGCCAATAGCTTATGCTCTAAGATCAAGAATTGACAAATGGGACCTTATAAAATTGCAAAGTTTCTGTAAAACAAAGGACACTGTCAAAAGGACAAAATGGCAACCAACAGATTAGGAAAGGATCTTCACCAACCCTAAATCCGACAGAGGGCTAATATACAATATATAAAAAGAACTCAAGAAATTAGACCCCAGAGAACCAAATAACCCTATTGAAAAATGGGGTACAGAGCTAAACAAAGAATTTTCACCTGAAGAACTTTGGAAGACTGAGAAGCACCTTAGGAAATGTTCAACATCATTAATCATTAGGGAAATGCAAATCAAAACAATCCTGAGATTTCACCTCACACCAGTCAGAATGGCCAAGGTTAAAAACTCAGGAGACAGCAGGTGTTGGCGAGGATGTGGAGAAAGAGGAGCCCTCCTCCACTGCTGGTGGGATTGCAAGATGGTACAACCGCTTTGGAAATCAGTCTGGTGGTTCCTCAAAAAACTGGCCATGACACTTCCAGAGGACCCTGCTATACCTCTCCTGGGCATTTCCCCATAGGATTCCCTGGCCTGCAATAAGGACACATGCTCCACTATGTTCATAGCAGCCTTATGTATAATAGATAGAAGCTAGAAAGAACCCAGATGTCCCTCAATGGAGGAATGGATATAGAAAATGTGGTATACTTACACACTGGAATACTACTCTGCAATTAAAAACAATGAATTCATGAAATTCTTAGGCAAATGGTTGGAACTGGAAAATATTATTCAAAGTGAGGCAACCCAATTACAAAAGAATACACATGGAATGCAATCATTGATAAGTGGATATTAATTAGCCCAGAATCTCTGAATTCTCAAGACACAATTAGCATATCAAATGATACCCAAGAAGAAGGAGAGGGCCCTGGTTCTAAAAAGAGTTGATCCAGCATTGTAGGGGAGTACCAGGACAGATAAATGGGAGGGGGGTGATGGGAAATGAGCAGAGGGAAGAGGCTTATGAGACCTATGGGGAGGGGGGAATCGGGAAAAGAGAAATCATTTGGAATGTAAACAAAGAATATATAAAATTTAAAAAAAAAGAAAAATTGTGATAAAGATTTATCATTTCAGTTGGCTCTGAAATTATTCTATTGTCATCTGTAAATTGTGATTTCATTGAAACACAAATCTGACTGGTTAATAAGGACCCAAGAGAGGAAGAGAATAAATAGACAATTTTCATTATGAGCATAGATGCAAAAAATTAATCATTAAAATAAGTGGAAAATAGCTCAGAACTCATGAAACACATCATCAGCAATGGTCAAGTAGAGTTTATACCCAGGATTGGCTCAACATACTTAAATAGATAGAAGTTATCTACCATATAAAAAAAAACTAGAACAAAAATAAAACAAAATACCCTCAAAATATAACATCATTTTCATTACAAGCAAAAGATTCTTTAGAAAGATTCCAACATTTCTCCATCTTAAAAATATTTAAGGATACAGGGACATATCTTAAAATAATAAAGGCATATTATAGCAAGTATATATCCAATATAAACTTATGTGGAGAGAAACTCAAAGCACTTTCCACTAAATCATGAACAAGACAATGTTGGTCACATTTAGTGTAATTCTTCAAATCTTAGCTAGCACAAAAAACAACTGAAGGAGATCCAAATTTGAAGGGATGAATTCAAAATATCTTTATTTGCAGATATTAGGACAGCATATAGTGAGCCTCAAATTCTACTGAAGAACTCATACAGCTGATAACCACTGTCAGCAAAGTAGCAGGTAGAAAATTAACTCACAAAATTGATGACCTTTTCAATAGTCTTAAAATATAAAGTATGTTGGAGTAAACCTAACAAAGCATGTAAAATATTTGTATAATTACTAAGATACTTCCGGACTTTTTTTTTTAACTTTTTATTAGATATTTGCTTTATTTATATTTCGATCTTATCTGCTTTCCTCGGTACCTCTCTGAAAAAACCCTTATCCCATTCCCTCCCCTTCTGCTTATCAACGCCCCTCCCACTTTCCTGACCTGGCATTCCCCTACACTGGGGAATTGAGTCTTCACAGGACAAATGTCCTCTCCTCTCATTGATGACTGAAAAGTCCATCCTCTGCTACATGTGTAGCTGGAGCCATGAGTCCCTCCATGTGTGCTCTTTGGTTGGTTGTTTAGTCCCTGGGAGCTCTGGGGGTAGTGGTTGGTATACATTATTGTTCCTCCTGCAGGGCTGCTGACCTCTTCAGCTCTTGGGTCCTTTCTCTAGCTGCTCTATTGGCGACTGTATGCTAAATCCACTGGTTGGCTGTGAGCCATGGGTATTTTGATCCCCTTTATAAGAAGGACCAAAGTATATCCACATTTTGTTCTTCCTTTTCCTTGAGCTCCATGTGGTCTGTGAATTGTATCTTGGGTATTCTGAGCTTATGGGCTAATATCCACTTATCAGCAAGTATATACCATGTGTATTCTTCTGTGATTGGGTTACCTCACTCAAGATGATATTTTCTAGTCCATCCATTTTCCTAAGAATTTCAAGAATTCATTGTTTTTAATAGCTGAGTAGTACTCCATAGTGTAAATGTACCACATTTTCTATATCCATAACTCTGTTGAGGGATATCTGTTTTTTTTCCAGCTTCAGGCCATTATAGATAAGGCTGCTATAAACATAGTGGAGCATGTGTCCTTATTGCATGTTGGAGCATCTTCTGGGTATATGCCTAAGAGTGATATAGCTTGGTCCTCCGGTAGTACTATGTCCAATTTTCTGAGGAACCGTCAAATTGATTTCCAGAGTGGATTTACCAGTTGGCAATCACACCGGTGATGGAGTGTTCCTCTTTGTCCACATCCTCTCCAGCATCTACTGTCCCCTGACATTTTGATCTTAGCCATTCTGACTGGTGTGAGGTGAAATCTCATAGTTGTTTGGATGTGCATTTCCCTGATGATTGAGGATGTTGAACATTTCTTTAGGTGTTTCTCAGCCATCTGGCATTTTTCAGTTGAGAATTCTTTCTTTAGGTCTGTACCCCATTTTTAATAGGGTTATTTGTTTCTTTAGAGTCTAACTTCTTGATTTCTTTGTATATATTCGAAATTAGTCTTCTATCAGATGTAGGATTGGTAAAGATCTTTTCCTGATCAGTTGGTTACCGTTTTTTCCTATTGACAGTGTCCTTTGCCTTACAGAAGCTTTGCCATTTTATGAGATCCCATTTGTCATTTCTTGATCCTAGAGCATAATCTATTGGTGTTCTGTTCGGAAGTATTTCCCTTTTCTTACCTGCTTCCAGACATTGAAAAGGAAAATTGATCAGAAAATGGTATCAGAAAATGGATAAGTAGCCTATCCTCAAGGGTTAGTAAGGTTAATATAGTAAATACAATCAAACACAAACTACAATACAATACCCATCACAATTTTTGTCAATATATCATTACATGGATGATATTTTATTGGCTGAATCTGATGAAGATGTTTTAGAAAACTTGTTTTTTTTTTAAAAAAAAAAACACAAAGAAAATCTGCCTTTCTAGGGGTTGCATATTTCTCCAGAAAAAAAAATACAAAGAGGAGATTTACTTAATTATTTGAGTTTTAAGATCAGTCAACAAATGTTAGACCACAAAAAGCACAGACACATAGGAGCCAAATGGAAACACGTAATAATTTTCCAAAAAGTAAAGGGACATATTAACTGTCTGAGGGAGACCTGCAGTTTAATTAAGTACTTATGAGTTAAGTACTTTGTTTCAACCCTTATAAAGAGATTGAAATGTAAGAAGTCCGAGATATCTAAAGCTGAAGAAGAGTGTTAACTCTTGTAGAACAAAGACTATAAAATGCATACGTGGATCTAATTGCTCTTAAATTGTATTATATTTTAGTCATTTTCCCTTGATTCATTCTCCTATTGAGCTCTTTATGATAAGGACAGATTGTACTATATAATAGATTTTCTTAGATCATAAAAAAGTAAAGAATTAAAGACATATGGAGAATATATGAGTTAATTTTAAAAGGTAGAATAAAATTACATCAATTATCAAGGATAGATTTGTTCAAAATGTCAAAACCTCTTACTAATGTTGAGATTATGCCATTATGGATGATCAATACAGATTGGCAAAGGTCTTTTAGTAACTACTTAGAAGAAATTAAGAATAAATAACCAAATAGCAAATGTATGCAGTTTATAAAAAGAGCTAATTGGACTCACGCATATTGTAATAAAACCAATTCTGGAGGAAATAACATTCTATACTGATGCAAACAACATGGGGACAGCCGGTAATAAGTAAGACAAACTGAGAAAGATGTTGAAAAGTCTATATACTTCAGTTCAAAAGTAGAATTGTATGCCATCCTTATAGTATTAATTGATTACCCTGAAACTCTTAATACTGCTACTGATTTTTTTTTTTAGAATCACACAGGCAAATGCACTGGGGAAGAAGCAGCTGAGAGCTACTGATTTGCACACACACACACACACACACACATACACACACACACACACACACACACACACACACACTGGGGGGAAAGGGAGGGAGGGAGGAAGGGACACAGGGAAAGAGGGAGGGAGGGAAAGAGAGAGAGAGACAAAGAGAGAGAGAGAGAGAGAGAGAGAGAGACAGACAGACAGACAGACAGACAGACAGACAGACAGACAGACAGACAGAGACAGACAGATAGACAGACATACTGAGAGACTCTGGACTTGTCATGGACTTCAAGGTTCATCCTCAGTGACATATTACCTCCAAGGCCATATATCGTTTTATGTTTTTATTTTTTATTTTCTATATTCTTTGTTTATGTTCCAAATGTTTCCTCTTTCCCAGTTAACCCCTCCCCATATGTCCCAGAAGTCCTCTTCTCTCCACCCATTCCCATTTCTCTGTCCTGGTACTCCCCTACAATACTGGATCAACTCTTTTCAGAAACAGGGCCCTCTCTTTCCCTCATCTTGGGTATCATTTGATATGCTAATTGTGTCTTGAGAATTCAGAGCTTCTAGGCTAATTAATATCCACAGTAATTGCATTCCATGTGTATTCTTTTGTGATTGGGTTACCTCACTTAGGATGATATTTTCCAGTTCTAACCATTTGCCTAAGAATTTCATTAATTCATTGTTTTTAATTGCTGAGTAGTATTCCATTGTGTAAGTATACCACATTTTCTATATCCATTCCTCCATTGAGGAACATCTGGGTTCTTTCCACCTTCTGTCTATTATAAATAAGCTGCTATGAACATAGTGGAGCATGTGTCCTTATTGCATGCCAGGGAATCCTCTGGGTATATGCCCAGGAGAGGTATAGCAGGGTCCTCCTGAAGTGTCATGCCCAGATTTCTGAGGACCCACCAGACTTATTTCCAAAGTGGTTGTACCATCTTGCAATCCCACCAGCAGTGGAGAAGTGTTCCTCTTTCTCCACATACTCGCCAACTCCTGCTGTCTCCTGAGTTTTTTACCTTAGCCATTCTGACTGGTGTGAGGTGAAATTTCAGGGTTGTTTTGATTTGTATTTCCCTAATGACTAATGATGTTAAATATTTCTTAAGGTGCTTATCAGCCATCCAAAGTTCTTCAGGTGAAATTTCCTTGTTTAGCTCTGTATCCCATTTTTCAATAGGGTTATTTGGTTCCCTGGGATCTAACTTCTTGAGTTCTTTGTATATATTGGATATTATCCCTCTGTCGGATGAAGGGTTGGTGAAGATCTTTTTCTAGTTTGTTGGTTGCTGTTTTGTTCTTTTGAATGTGTCCTCTGCCTTACAGAAACTTTGTAATTTTATGAGGTCCCATTTGTCAATTCTTGATCTTAGAGCATAAGCTATTGGTATTCTGTTCAGGAACTTTTCTCCTTTGCCCACGTCCTCAAGGGTCTTCCCCCGTTTCTTTTCGATTAGTTTCAGAGTGTCTGGTTTTATGTGGAGGTCCTTGATTCACTTGGAGTTGAGCTTAGTACAAGGAGATAAGAATGGATCAATTTGTATTCTTCTACATGCTGACCTCCAATTGAACCAGCACCATTTTTTAAAAGGCTATCTTTTTCTTTTTTTTTTTAATTTTTTTTATTCGATATAATTTATTTACATTTCAAATGATTTCCCCTTTTATAGCCCCCCCCTCCCTGAAAGTCCAATAATCCCCCTTCTCTTCCCCTGTCCTCCCTCCCACCCCTTCCCAGTTCCCAGTTCTGGTTTTGCCAAATACTGTTTCACTGAGTCTTTCCAGAACCAGGGGCCACTCCTGCTTTCTTCTTGTATCTCATTTGATGTGTGGATTATGTTTTGGGTATTCCAGTTTTCTAGGTTAATATCCACTTATTAGTGAGTGCATACCAGGATTCACCTTTTGAGTCTGGGTTACCTCACTTAGTATGATGTTCTCTAGCTCCATCCATTTGCCTAAGAATTTCATGAATTCATTGTTTCTAATGGCTGAATAGTACTCCATTGTGTAGATATACCACATTTTTTGTGTCCACTCTTCTGTTGAGGGATACCTGGGTTCTTTCCAGCATCTGGCAATTATAAATAGGGCAGCTATGAACATAGTAGAGCATGTATCCTTATTACATGGTGGGGAATCCTCTGGGTATATGCCCAGGAGTGGTATAGCAGGATCTTCTGGAAGTGAGGTGCCCAGTTTTCGGAGGAACCGCCAGACTGCTTTCCAGAGTGGTTGTACCAATTTGCAGCCCCACCAGCAGTGGAGGAGTGTTCCTCTTTCTCCGCACCCTCTCCAACACCTGCTGTCTCCTGCATTTTTAATCTTAGCCATTCTGACTGGTGTAAGATGAAATCTTAGGGTTGTTTTGATTTGCATTTCCCTAATGACTAATGAAGTTGAGCATTTTTTAAGATGCTTCTCCGCCATCCGAAGTTCTTCAGGTGAGAATTCTTTGTTTAACTCTGTACCCCATTTTTTAATAGGGTTGTTTGGTTTTCTGGAGTCTAACTTCTTGAGTTCGTTATATATATTGGATATTAGCCCTCTATCTGATGTAGGATTGGTGAAGATCTTTTCCCAATTTGTTGGTTGCCGATCTGTCCTCTTGATGGTGTCCTTTGCCTTACAGAAACTCTGTAACCTTATGAGGTCCCATTTGTCAATTCTTGCTCTTAGAGCATACGCTATTGGTGTTCTGTTCAGAAACTTTCTCCCTGTACCGATGTCCTCAAGGGTCTTCCCCAGTTTCTTTTCTATTAGCTTCAGAGTGTCTGGCTTTATGTGGAGGTCCTTGATCCATTTGGATTTGAGCTTAGTACAAGGAGACAAGGATGGATCAATTCGCATTCTTCTGCATGCTGATCTCCAGTTGAACCAGCACCATTTGTTGAAAAGGCTATCTTTTTTCCATTGGATGTTTTCAGCCTCTTTGTCGAGGATCAAGTGGCCATAGGTGTGTGGGTTCATTTCTGGATCTTCAATCCTGTTCCATTGATCTTCCTGCCTGTCACTTTACCAATACCATGCAGTTTTTAACACTATTGCTCTGTAGTATTGCTTGAGGTCAGGGATACTGATTCCCCCAGATTTTCTTTTGTTGCTGAGAATAGTTTTAGCTATCCTGGGTTTTTTGTTGTTCCAGATGAATTTGATAATTGCTCTTTCTAACTCTGTGAAGAATTGAGTTGGGATTTTGATGGGTATTGTATTGAATCTGTATATTGCTTTAGGCAAAATGGCCATTTTAACTATATTGATTCTACCGATCCATGAGCATGGGAGGTTTTCCCATTTTTTGAGGTCTTCTTCCATTTCCTTCTTCAGAGTCTTGAAGTTCTTGTCATACAGATCTTTCGCATGTTTGGTAAGAGTCACCCCAAGATACTTTATACTGTTTGTGGCTATTGTGAAGGGGGTCATTTCCCTAATTTCTTTCTCAGCCTGCTTATCCTTTGAGTATAGGAAGGCCACTGATTTGCTTGAGTTGATTTTGTAACCTGCCACTTTGCTGAAGTTGTTTATCAGCTGTAGGAGCTTTCTAGTGGAGTTCTTTGGGTCACTTAGGTAGACGATCATGTTGTCTGCAAATAATGATAGTTTGACTTCCTCCTTTCCAATTTGTATCCCTTTGACCTCCTTATGTTGTCGAATTGCCCGAGCTAGTACCTCAAGTACAATATTGAAAAGATAAGGAGAAAGGGGGCAGCCTTGTCTGGTCCCTGATTTCAGTGGGATTGCTTCAAGTTTCTCTCCGTTTAGTTTGATGCTGGCTACCGGTTTGCTGTATATTGCTTTTACTATGTTTAGGTATGGGCCTTGAATTCCTGTTCTCTCCAAGACTTTAAGCATGAAAGGATGCTGAATTTTGTCAAATGCTTTTTCAGCATCCAATGAAATGACCATGTGGTTTTGTTCTTTGAGTTTGTTTATGTAGTGGATTGTATTGATGGATTTCCGTATATTGAACCAACCCTGCATTCCCGGGATAAAGCCTACTTGATCATGGTGGATGATCGTTTTGATGTGTTCTTGGATTCGGTTGGCAAGAATTTTATTGAGTATTTTTGCATCGATGTTCATAAGGGAAATTGGTCTGAAGTTCTCTTTCTTTGTTGGATCTTTGTGTGGCTTTGGTATCAGTGTAATTGTGGCTTCGTAGAAGGAATTGGGTAGTGTTCCTTCTGTTTCTATTTTGTGGAATAGTTTGAAGAGTATTGGTGTTAACTCTTCTTTGAAGGTCTGGTAGAATTCTGCACTGAAACCATCTGGTCCTGTGCTTTTTTTGGTTGGAAGACTTTCTATGACTCCTTCTATTTCTTTAGGCTTTATGGGACTGTTCAGATGGTCTAGTTGGTCCTGATTTAATTTTGGTATTTGGTATCTGTCAAGGAAATTGTCCATTTCCTCCAGATTCTCCAGTTGTGTTGAGTACAGGCTCTTGTAGTAGGATCTGATGATTTTTTGGATTTCCTCAGTTTCCGTTGTTATGTCTCCCTTTTCATTTCTAAGTTTGTTAATTTGGATACTTTCTCTGTGCCCTTTGGTCAGTCTGGCTAAGGGTTTATCTATCTTGTTGATTTTCTCAAAGAACCAGCTCCTGGTTTTGTTGATTTTTTGTATGGTTCTCTTTGTTTCTACTTGATTGATTTCAGCCCTGAGTTTGATGATTTCCTGCCTTCTACTCCTCCTGGGTGAAATAGCTTCTTTTTGTTCTAGGGCTTTCAGGTGTGTCATTAAGTTGGTAATGTATGCTCTCTCCATTTTCTTTTTGGAGGCACTCAGGGGTATGAGTTTTCCTCTTAGCACTGCTTTCATTGTGTCCCATAGATTTGGGTATGCTGTGTTTTCATTTTCATTGTGTTCTAAAAAGTCTTTAATTTCTTTCTTTATTTCTTCCTTGACTAAGGTATCATTGAGTAGAGTATTGTTCAATTTCCACGTGTATGTGGGTTTTCTGTTGTTTCTGTTGCTATTGAAGACCACTTTTATTCCATAGTGATCAGATAGGAGGCATGGGATTAGTTCTATCTTCTTATATTTGTTGAGGTCTGTCTTGTGACCAATTATATGGTCGATTTTGGAGAAGGTACCATGAGGTGCTGAAAAAAAGGTATATTCTTTTGTTTTAGGATAGAATGTTCTATATATATCAGTTAAATCTAATTGGTCCAAAGCTTCAATTAGTTTCATTGTGTCCTTGTTTAGTTTCTGTTTTCCTGATCGGTCCATTGAGGAAAGTGCAGTGTTGAAGTCACCCACAATTATTGTGTTAGGTGCAATGTGTGCTTTGAGTTTTAATAAAGTTTCTTTTATGAAAGAGGGTGCCCTTGCATTTGGAGCATAGATGTTCAGGATTGAGAGTTCTTCTTGTTGTATTTTTCCTTTGACCAGCAAGAAGTGTCCCTCAGAGTCTCTTTTGATGACTTTGGGTTGAAAGTCAATTTTATCTGATATTAAAATGGCTACTCCAGCTTGTTTCCTGAGACCATTTGCTTGTAAAATTGTCTTCCAGCCTTTTACTCTAAGGTAGTATTTGTCTTTGACCCTGAGGTGTGTTTCCTGTAGGCAGCAAAATGTAGGGTCCTGTTTACGTATCCATTCAGTTAGTCTGTGTCTTTTTATTGGGGCATTGAGTCCATTGATGTTAAGAGATATTAAGAAATAGTGATTGTTACTTCCTATCATTTTTGACGTTATTTTTTAAATTTGATTGCTTAACTTCTTTTGGGTTTGATGAAAGGTTACTATCTTTCTTTTTTCAGGGTGAAGTTTCCCTCCTTGTATTGGTGTTGTCCTCCTATTATCCTTTTTAGGGCTGGGTTTGTGGATAGATATTGGGTGAACTTGGTTTTGTCGTGAAATATCTTAGTTTCTCCATCTATGGTGATTGAGAGTTTTGCTGTATATAGTAGTTTTGGTTGGCATTTGTGTTCTCTTAGAGTCTGCATGAGATCTGCCCAGTACCTTCTAGCCTTCATAGTCTCAGGTGAAAAGTCTGCTGTGATTCTGATAGGTCTTCCTTTATATGTTACTTGGCCTTTTTCTCTTACTGCCTTTAATATTCTTTCTTTGTTTAGAACATTTGGTGTTTTGATTATTATGTGACGGGAAGTATTTCTGTTCTGGTCCAGTCTGTTTGGAGTTCTGTAGGCTTCTTGTATATTCATGGGCATCTCTCTCTTTAGGTTAGGGAAGTTTTCTTCCATAATTTTATTGAAGATATTTGCTGGCCCTTTAAGTTGTAAATCTTCACTCTCATCTATGCCTATAATCCTTAGGTTTGGTCTTCTCATTGTGTCCTGGATTTCCTGGATATTTTGGGTTAGAAGCTTTTTGCATTTTGCATTTTCTTTAACTGTTGAGTCCATGGTTTCTATGGAATCTTCAGCATCTGAGATTCTTTCTTCTATTTCTTGTATTCTGTTGTTGATATTTGCATCTCTGTCCCCTGATTTCTTCCCAAGGCTTTCTATCTCCAAAGTTGTCTCCTTTTGAGTTTTCTTAGTTGTTTCTACTTCTGTTTTTAGATCCTGGATGGTTTTGCTTAGCTCCTTCACTTGCTTGTTTGTGCTTTCCTGTAATTCTTTAAGAGATTTTTGTGTTCTTTCTTTCATGACCTCAGCCTGTTGACCAAAGTTCTCCTGTATTTCTTTAAGAGATTTTTGTGTTTCGTCTTTCATGACCTCAGCCTGTTGACCAAAGTTCTCCTGTATTTCTTTAAGTGTTTTTTGCATTTCCTCCTTGTTGGCTTTTGTATTCTCCTGGATTTCTTTCAGTGATTTTTGTGTTTCCCTTGCAAGGGCTTCTAACTTTTGATCCATTTTCTCCTGAATGTCCTTCATGTGTTCCTGTACCAGCATCATGACCAGTGATTTTAAATCCAAATCTTGTTTTACTGGTGTGATGGGGTATCCAGGACTTGCTGGTAGAGGAGAATTTGGTTCAGATGTTGCCATATTGCCTTGATTTCTGTTAGTGACGTTCCTGCGTTTGCCTTTTGCCATCTAGCTCTCACTGGTGTTACTTGGTCTTGTCAGTGCTGGACTCACCAGTGCAAGCTGCCCCTTCCCCGTTGTCCTCTGGTGCACAGCTTACACTCTGCACTGCCTGTAGACAGGGTGCTGTTGTCCAGGCTGTTCAGATCCCGAAGCAGGCACCTGAAGGCTCCCGCTGGGGCCCGCAGGATTTATTGGAGCACACCGACTTCTCCCAGCTGGCCGCCAGGAAGCCCCCACTAGCCTCTTAAGGGACCTGGAGATGTGGCGGCCACCCAGGCTGATCTGAAGCGGAGAAAGTTGACCTGAGGGCTTCTGCCTGAGGCCTTGCCCCAGATTGTGTCTGTGGGCCAGATGGAACCCGTGTGCACCCCCGGGGAGCTCGGAAGGTGTATGTTGCTGTGACCTCCCCTGTGTTCCGCTCACTCCGCTGGGCAGCCGATTTCCCCAACTGGGCTGGCGCACACTAGGTTAGCCTTGTTGCCCGGGCCCTGAGTCCAGGCAAACGCCTGGGAGGCCAAGGTCCGAGCAAAGTTCCCCTAGGGCTATGACTGTTATTTGGGTCTGCCAGGTGACCCGGATGGCGGGCGTGCGTGTCCGCGCTCCCCGAAAGCACCGGGAGAGTCTGTTGTGCTAATAACCTCCTGGGCGGGTTGACACACAGATGGCCCACCAAGCCGCCCAGTTCTTTGGGTCAGTCCTGTGCCTTTTGGGGCCTAGACCCCCGTTTTGTTAGCCTCAGGCTACGCTTGTTAGCAGTCTCTGCCCTCCCGAGCACTCTGGCTCCTGTAGGCAAAATGGCGGAGCGTCGGCAGGGGCAAAAAAAACTCCTGGCTGGGTTGGCGCCCCGATGGCCACTCGAACAGCCCAGGGCCTGGGTGCAGGCCAACGCCCGTCTGGCTCAGACCCCTGCGGTGTTGGGCCTAGGATTATGTTTGTGTACCTCAGTCTGACCGATCTCTGGAGCCTGGGATCAAGATGGAGGTGAGTCTCTCCTGACTGGCGGGAAGCCGAGTTCTGAAGTGGCTTCCGTGCAGCAAAAGGCTCCGCAGAACCGCAACTGCTTGCAGCCCGGCTGGTCAGCGAAGGTCAGTGGTCGTGGGCGCAGGGCCTAACTGGACCCTGTGTCGCCTTGGTTCCACCGCTGATGGCCCTTCAGCTGGAGCAGCCACTGCTACAGCCGCAGCCCAGAATGATTGTATTAAAAGGCTATCTTTTTTCCATTGGATGTTTTCAGCTCTTTTGTCGAAGATCAAGTGACCATAGGTGTGTGGGTTCATTTCTGGGTCTTCAGTCCTATTCTACTGATCCACTTGCCTGTCACAGGACCAATACCATGCACTTTTCCACACTATTGCTCTGTAGTATTGCTTGAGGTCTGGAATACTGATTCCCCCAGAAGTTTTTTTACTGTTGAGAATAGTTTTAGCTATCCTGTTTTTTTTTTTTTTTTTTTTTTTTTTGATATTCCAGGTGAATTTGAGAATTGCTTTTTCTAACTCTATGAAGAACTAAATTTGGATTTTAATGGGGATTGTGTAGAATCTGTAGATTGCCTTTGGCAAGATGGCCATTTTAACTATATTAATTTTGCCAATCCACGAGCAAGGAAGATTTTTTATTTTCTGAGATCTTCTTCGATTTCCTTCTTCAGAGACCTGAAGTTCTTGTCATACAGATCTTTTATTTGTTTGGTTAGAGTCGCACCTAATACTTTATATTGTTTGTGGCTATTGTGAATGGTGTCATTTCCCTAACTTCTTTCTCAGCCTGCTTATCCTTTGAGTATAGGAAGGCTACTGATTTACTTGAGTTGATTCTATAACCAGCCACTTTGCTGAAGTTTTTAATCAACTGTAAGAGTTCTCCGGTGGAGTTTTTTGGGTCACTTCCATATACTATCATATGATTTTTTTTAATATAGGAAAATAGTTGGTTTGCATATTGAGACTGCTCATTGTACCTAATAACTCAGAATTAATTTTGTTATGCAATTGTAAGACATCATGAAAAGCAGAACCTATCCATTATATACTATTAATATTCAGTCCCATACACTTTGGCCAGGTCCAATGGCAACTACTAATAGGAAATATGTGAGAAACCTCAAAATTTTGTGAGAAATATCATGTTATCAGGAAAAATTAAATGAAAAAATTATCACTTGGCAACATCCAACAAAATAATAATAATAAAATATGGTTCAACCAGTACCCCCAAAACACACAGGGACTAAACCATCAACCAAAGACTACACATGGAGGGATCCACAGCTCCAGCTACATATGAGTCAGAGGATGGTCTTGTTGCCCATCATTGGGCATTGCAAATGGGGGATGAGTTAGGGAATTCCAGAGTGGAAACCATGAAAGGGAATAACTTTTGAAATTTAATTACATAAAATGTCCAATTATAAAAAGTTCTACATGTTTTTCTATACAACCAAATTCCATTATCTGCTCACAGTAACCCCAGGGGCTACCAAAAGGAATGGTATCTGGCAAGTGGATGTTTTTCATTGTGCAGAATTTGTAAACCAATGATATATACACCATACCATTGATATGTTCTCAGGGCCCACATAACAAGCCACTGTAGAGAGAGTCAATCTTTGCTTAAAAGAGATGCTTGTTAAGCAAAAAAAAGATTAAAAACCCCCAACAACAAGCTGAATAATGCTTTGTAAACTAAGTTTTCTTGACATAGGTACAAAGGAACAACAGCAGGTAAGAGATACTGGATTATCAGAAAAACAGAAACTCAGTCAACCTATATCCTATAAGATTGTGTTATCATTAGAATGGCAACCTACAGTAGTTTTAAGATTGGGACATGGCTATGCTCATGAATCTACAGGAAAATAAAAAAATATTATTACCAATCAAACTTATAAAGATTAGATCTGACAAGGGAAAAATCTCTTATCTGCCAAGACTTGAATATCTTCACTAAGCAAATTGCATAGTTGACTCACTCACAGAGACTACCCAAGTCAGACTGATCCAAAATATGAATGCAGATCAATTTAAAAAGAAAGTGGCCCAAATGATCAATCACATAGGAACTAGAACACACAGAGACTTGATAACACAAAGATTGACAGAAAAAGTCACAGCTAGTTTTCTCGGGTTTTGACTACTATTAGAATTTTCATAATATATTCAAAAGATATCTTTGTTGCCAGACAAGTAATTTTAAGGACACACCTCACCTATTTTCAAAAGGAGAAATGGATGTTTTTAGACATTTAATGTGTTATGATTGTTATCATCTGGAATAGTTAGTTGTTATTGGCTATGGTCAGGAAGGAAACAAAATAAAGATTTAATCAGGAATCTGTCTCTTCTATCTAACAATGGGGGAAAAGAGGAACAAGGAATAACAACAAAAAATAAAAAATTATAATAAAGTAAGCATCAGCTTAAATATTTTACTTTGACATTGATTAGTGTATCTTAATAGAAATTTGAGGTTGTTTTGTTTGATTATTATATAATGATAGAAATTTAAGGTTGTATTATTTGATTATTGTTTAGTGTTTGACATTTAAGTTTGTTTCATTTGATTATTGTATCTTGATAGAAATACAAGATTGTTTTGCTTGACTATTATCTGGTATTTTTACACAAGCAGCTCATTTAAAATGAAACTTAAATTTCTATTTTTAGTTCTCAAAATTATTTCTATCATGTGTAGATTGTTAATGGTAAAGAAAAAACATTTTTCTTTAACACAGAAAGGAGTATATGAAGTGAAAATTTCTGGTTTTGTTAATACAGTTGTGTCACATGATGTTTTTCTGAAAGCTGGTTTGTGAGAAGGCATGTGATCATTTGCTGAAAACAGACACTTGACAGGGCTTGTGGTATTTAGAAAGAATATAAGTGGAACCCTACAAACAACGGAGGGAGGCTCTTTCTTTGCTAAGTCATACAAAGATTCATTGATCTTTTTTTTTGTTTTGTTTTTTTTCTTTTTTTTATTATTATTCGATATAATTTATTTACATTTCAAATTATTTCCCCTTTTCTAGCCCCCCCACTCCCCGAAAGTCCCGCAAACCCCCTTCTCTTCCCCTGTCCTCCCACCCACCCCTTCCCACTTCCCCGTTCTGGTTTTGCTGAATACTGTTTCACTGAGTCTTTCCAGAACCAGGGGCCACTCCTCCTTTCTTCTTGTACCTCATTTGATGTGTGGATTATGTTTTGGGTATTCCAGTTTTCTAGGTTAATATCCATTTATTAGTGAGTGCATACCATGATTCACCTTTTGAGTCTGGGTTACTTCACTTAGTATGATATTCTCTAGCTCCATCCATTTGCCTAAGAATTTCATGAATTCATTGTTTCTAATGGCTGAATAGTACTCCATTGTATAGATATACCACATTTTTTGCATCCACTCTTCTGTTGAGGGATACCTGGGTTCTTTCCAGCATCTGGCAATTACAAATAGGGCTGCTATGAACATAGTAGAACATGTATCCTTATTACATGGTGGGGAGTCTTCTGGGTATATGCCCAGGAGTGGTATAGCAGGATCTTCTGGAAGTAAGGTGCCCAGTTTTCTGAGGAACCGCCAGACTGATTTCCAGAGTGGTTGTACCAATTTGCAACCCCACCAGCAGTGGAGGAGTGTTCCTCTTTCTCCACACCCTCTCCAACACCTGCTGTCTCCTGAATTTTTAATCTTAGCCATTCTGACTGGTGTAAGATGAAATCTTAGGGTTGTTTTGATTTGCATTTCCCTAATGACTAATGAAGTTGAGCATTTTTTAAGATGCTTCTCCGCCATCCGAAGTTCTTCAGGTGAGAATTCTTTGTTTAACTCTGTACCCCATTTTTTAATAGGGTTGTTCGGTTTTCTGGAGTCTAACTTCTTGAGTTCTTTATATATATTGGATATTAGCCCTCTATCTGATGTAGGATTGGTGAAGATCTTTTCCCAATTTGTTGGTTGCCGATTTGTCCTCTTGATGGTGTCCTTTGCCTTACAGAAACTTTGTAATTTTATGAGGTCCCATTTGTCAATTCTTGCTCTTAGAGCATACGCTATTGGTGTTCTGTTCAGAAACTTTCTCCCTGTACCGATGTCCTCAAGGGTCTTCCCCAGTTTCTTTTCTATTAGCTTCAGAGTGTCTGGCTTTATGTGGAGGTCCTTGATCCATTTGGATTTGAGCTTAGTACAAGGAGATAAGGATGGATCAATTCGCATTCTTCTGCATGCTGACCTCCAGTTGAACCAGCACCATTTGTTGAAAAGGCTATCTTTTTTCCATTGTCTTTGCTGATCTTCGCTGATCTTCCTTGTCTTCACCAGTCTTCTTTGGTCTTCACTCCATCGAGAGAAACATGTCAGTACCAAAGAATTTATCCTGGTATTCTGTCTGATTCTGACTGATTTCCTGATTCCTAAAGATTTGGTAGAGCCTTGTTTCTGCTGCATTGTGTCTGGTGTTTGCTATTGAATTTGACTGCTGTTATCATGATAATGAGGAGTAGAATCACCCCAGGAACTACTTCTGAACAGGTCCTCAACACCCTTTTCCTATTAACCTTCTTTTTCCTCTCCCTCTGGTCAGTGGGAGAGACAGCAGGTTGAAGCACCTGAGAACCCTAAATGAAGGAGGTTTTGAATAAATCAAAGCTTACATGTAAATATAATATAGAACATAGTTTGGCCTTTTAAAGTTTCATAATCTTTAAAAAATTAACATTTGAAAAGTCTTAAATTTCTCTAAACACCCAAAATATTTTAACTATAGGCTCCTGTAACATCTACAAACAAGGCAAACACTTCTTATTCTATGAGGGAATTATTAGAACATATGAAACGAGCATAAACCAGATTCCTATAGTGTAAATCCAACTCTTGTAGCTCAGTGTCCATCTTTGGCCTCACTCATTGTGAATGGATTAATAGCCTTTTGAGTTTCATGTGTTCAAATATTTCATTATCATGTCATGTGATTTATTTCGTATTTAATTAAAATTTCTACTGGTGATTATAAAGAACATGCAAAATTTTGAAACATTTATGAATGTATCATTGAAATGTCAAAATAAACTAATTGTCCAGGTGCTTCATACAGTTGTTTGTTAGAAAAAAAAACATGCATTTTTCTACACACAGAAAAAAGAACTATGCAAAAGTAATGGTGCTTAAATGAAAATTTGGTGGGTTGATTTAATTTTCCTACTTATTCAAGGAACCTACCAAATCCAGATGGGAAAGAAAATGCCAATGTATGCCAGATTAAACAAATAAAAATTTAGAAGCCAAATTGAATAATTGGTTTTTACTTCAGCCTCGCCAGCTGTCTGGAATGTGATAGTTTCAGCCACCTGCTTCATTATAATCATAGCTATTCAAAACTTGTACCAATATGTTGATGAAAATGGGATTTTATAAAGACTATTTGCTTATATTATTTTTCAGGTGTCTCAGTGTATTCAGCACTTAGTTGCTTTGGTTGGCAACACACAGAAATTTAAATACAGAATATGTTTGAAATATATGATTTACTGTTTTAGTTTAAAATACCATGTAGTTGTCGTTCACCGAGAACCATGTGTCAAACCTATGAAACTTCTAGAAAAGTTAAGAAAACTGTAATTTCTTTTGAACTGTTAACTCAGTATATGCTGTTCATGTTTTTATTTATACTTCTCTTACTATATCACATGTACAACATATATCAGATAATGCATAAGTGCATATAACATAGTTGTTTACTCTTTACCACATATTTTAATGAATTTTAATTATTCATTAAATTTAGTAAGCAAAGTAATATAATATGCATTGAGTAATTTGAAAATTATTGATATGATCATGATGCATGTTTATATTCATATTAACAAATGTATTTTTGTGGTTGAGTGCTAACCTACATGCTACTATAGTACTCCCATTATATATCTGTATAATTTTCAAGATGCAAAATATTGATTTTAATAATTATTTTCATTATTTTTAAGGCATCTTAAAAAATAATCTGACCTCTTAGTCCATATAATTGTGGATCTGTAGAATAGGCTTATTATAAAATACTAAATGGGGCAAGCTACCCAATGTTTTTGTGATCCTCATGATTTACTTATGCATTGAAATGATATGATAAGCAGTCTCCTTCAGTGCACATGCATGAAAATACTCTTCACTGAATATGCACTTCAATTCCAGAACACATATCAAAAATTAGTATATTATAGAATCCATCTTAATAATTCTTTGGGCAGTAATAGTCTCTGGACAATGTCACACTATAGTTAGGTAATGTACATATATACTACAGAAAATTTAATTCAATAAATGTGTTTGCATTCAACTGCTGATACCAAAGGTGGCTGTGTTCTGCAGTCTGGCTAGAAGACACATCCACTTTTTTATTAAGCAGAAAAGAAAATTTTAGGACAGTATATTTCAGTTTCAATTTTCAGGTAAATTACTTCTTACCATTCTCAGGTATTTCTGCAAAATCCATTGAAAAAAACACAATAAGTAACTCTTAGATATTATAAGAGTACATTACATATTGAGGTAAATGTTTCTATTATTCTTGCATTTTTATGTTTTGACTGATCACCTAAATTCAGTAAAGCTTCAGATGAGTAGGAAATTTTACTGAGTAGACATTTTGCCCTCAATATTCCAAAATAAATCTTTACATTCTACATACTTAGCAAGCAAGCATGAAGTATTTAATAAATGGGTTTAATAGATTTTCATGGTTCTATTTACTCTCTATTGTCTTTGAAACACTGTATTATTATGTCATCAGACATTGTTCTTCCTCTTATTTTAATTAAGCAGAAATAATACTTTCAGTTCTTGCTATTATGATTACTACACTATTGTTACACAATAATTTGAATTTGGTTCTTCATTTTACAAAAAACATTTCCTAAAATAAAAAAATGATGAAATACAAGAATTTTATTCCTTCAATATATCTTATTTACAAATCTTATGCCATCAACATAACTTTAATTTAGATTTTTTCATATTTTGGGAGGTCAGGAAACAATGATCACTATTGACCTCTATGACTATATAATGTATGGCAATATTGTAAATACATTACTACATTTGGCAAGGGAAGCAAACAATATATATTTGCACTTAGCATGTCCTAAATTTTTCTATTTTTATAAATGACATTTATCAACTAAGTGCTTATTAAAACAGGAAATGTGGCATTTGTGTACATATTTGAAAACTAGTATCTTAATACTACTCTTCCCTGACATGTTTGCTGCAAATCAAGTCATCACTTTTTAATGGATAATTATATTAAAATATAACTACATTTACTATAAATTTTATGCCTGGGATGGTCTTTGTGAATATTTATTTTTTATTTATATTTCAAATGTTATCCTTTTCCCCAGTTTCCCCCCAGAAACTCCCTATCCCATTTCCAACCAACTGCTTCAATGAAGGTTTTCATCCACCCACCCGCTCCTGCCTCCCCACCCTTGATGCCTGACAAGGCCATCCTCTGCTACATATGCAGCTGGAGCGATGGATCACTCCATGTATACTCTTTGGTTGGCAGACTAGTCCCTGAGAGCTGTCGGGTGTCTGGTTCATTGATATTGTTGTTCTTCCTATGGGGATGCAAACCCCTAACATACAAAACCAGATTTAAAATTAAAAGGTAAATAATTTCAGATTTGTAGAGCAAATCTCTTGTCTAATGTATGGATGCACCACCTGTCAATAAAAAAGCTGTTGGCCTATAAATTTATGCAGGAAATAGGAGGTGGGAGTTTCCATACATAGAGAGAGGTATTCTGGGACAGAGTCAGAAAGGAGGAGATTTGCTCTGGACTCTGATGAGACCGATGCATAAAAATGAGTGGAGTTAATTTTCTATGTTTGCTGATTAATCATAGAACAATATAAAAGGGTTAATTAAATAAAGAGCAAGTTGGAGTATAAGACAACTTATGGCCTAAGCATTTATTCATATTCAATTAAATCTCAGAGATTATTTCTGGAACTAATCATGGATGAAAAAGCCTGAGTTTACAAATGGTGGGCACCATGGCTGCACTTAGAATCCAAGCTTAGGAAGATCTTTCCATCTTCTGAGATCTTCTTCGATTTCTTTCTTCAGAGCCTTTGAAATTCTTGACATACAGATCTTTCATTCACTTGGTTAGAGTCACACTAGTCACAATGGCTAAGAACAAAAACTCACGTGACAGAAAATGCTGGAGAGTATGTTCAGAAAGAAGAACACTCCTCAATTGTTTGTGGGATTGCAAACTGACACAGCCATTCTGGAAATCAATCTGGCAGTTCCTTAGAAAACTGGACATGTAATAACCTGAGGATCCAGAAATAGCTCTCCTAGGCATATTCTCAAAAAATGCTCCATCATATATCAAGGACACATGCTCCATTATCTTCATAACAACCTTATATGCATTAGCCAGAAGCTGGAAAGAACGTTGATGTCCTTCAACAGATGAATGAATACAGAAAATGTGGTACATTTACACAAATTAGTGCTTTTCAACTATTAAAAACAACGAATTCATGAAATTTTTGGCAAATGGATGGAACTAGAAAATATCATTCTGAGTGAGGCAAACCAATCACAAAAGAACACACATGTAATGCACTCACTGATAAGTGGATATTAGCACCAAAGCTCAGAATAATCAAAATACAATTCACAGAGTGCATGAAGCTCAAGAAGAAGGAAGACCAAAGTGTGGGTGCTTCAGTCCTTCTTAGAAGGGGAACAAAATACAGGAGGAAATAAGGAGACAATGTGTGGAGCAGAGACTGAAGGAAAGGCCATCTAGAGACAGCCTCACCTGGGGTTCTATCTCATACACAGTCACCAAATACAGACACTGTTGTGGATGCAAAGATGTACATGCTGACAAGAGCCTGATATAGCTCTCTCCTGAGAAGCTCTGCTAGAACCTGACAAAAACAGAGGTGGATGCTCCCATCCAACCATTGGACTGAGTGCAGTGTCCCCAATGGAGGAGTTAGAGAAAGGACTGACGGAGCTAAAGGGGTTTGCAACGCCATAGGAAGAACAATATCAAGCAACTAGACCTCGCAGGGATCCCAGGGACTAAACCACCATCGAAGGAGTACACATGGAGGGAACCATGGCTCCAGGTGCATATGTAGCACAGGAAAGCCTTGTCAGGCATCAGTGGGAGAAGAGATCCTTTGTCTTGTGAAGACTAGATGCCCCAGTGTAGGGAAATGCATGTTTGGGGAGGCAAGGTTGGGGGATACCCTTGTAGAAGCAGGGGGAAGATGGGATAGGGGATTTCAGGGGGTGACCTGGAAAGGGATGACATTTGAAATGTAAATGAAGAACATGTCCAATTAAAATAAATAATCCAAACTTAGGGCCTGAGAGAAAAAAATTCAGGTGGAAGGCAGGAAACACACACTTTCCAGAGCTGGATCCAATTACCTGGCCAGGTGGAAAGCTAAATCCTCTTGAAATCACATGGAAACCTGTGAACAGTGGATAGCAAGTGGAGGACTGGAGCCTCAGGCATACCTTACAGTTGAAAAACTTCTCAGAGCTGAGGTGGACAGGCAAGGCTTCAAGCTGGTACCTGTGGGTATGAGACTCAGCTCTCACAGAAGGACAAACAGCAGCTCCAGCCCAATAACAAGCAAGATCAACCTACAACATGAAGCTCAGGAGATAGTTAGCTGCCATGGACACTGCCTTAAGGAGCCTGCAGACATAAATAAAGGCAAAGGAATATTTCTCCTGAGCTGCTGTGGGACTGAAAATCCCCAGACTTCTTTACAGATAAGGGATTAACTTTGCAAACATTAAAAAAGAGAAGAAAGGAGGGAATAAAAATCTTAGGAAGAAATATTTATTTTTAAAAGAAAGAACAGTCCTTAAGAAAGAGTTAAAGATTGAAAGAAAAAAATTGTATTACAAAAGGGGAAAAATGGAATGATCGAGTGCATCTGAATCCCATATGGTTTTGAAATGCTCATCAACATTCAAAAAATTAAAATTATTTTTTCAGTGATGATTACAATCATATATGTATGTATATATCTTTTTTAGATAGATCAGAATAAAAAGAGTTAGAAAAGGAGTAGACTAAAGAAAGGAATGCTGGATTGGAGGTCATAGAACAGAGGTTAGATGATTTGAAATCACAATAAAGAACCCTCAGAAGAATCCAGTCTAGAATATTCAGTAGCAGAATAGAAATGTTGCATGAGAAAAATACACAAAGGTTTGAGAAATTAGATTTGCAGCCAATAGAGAATCCAGATTTTTTTGCTTAATGATGCTACCTTAAAACAATGTCATACAGTAGATTATATGCTTCATTTTATAGAGTTTAAACATTTTAAAATATGTACATATTTTGACAGTTAAGATGTGTAAAGAATTCCAAAGGACTTCTGCCTTGATTTCTGAAAGGAATTTCTCTGAGATTGCACATTCATTAGAGGTGATGACTACCTTGGTGATCTCTTCACAGATAAAAGCTAATACTCCGGCATATGCATCTAATAGGATAGAATAACTCTGTAGACATTATGGTAGAAAGCATAGTGTAGATGTACCACACAATGCCACTCGGTAAACTGTTGTAAACACATCTCACCTAAGAGATGGAAATACAGATGCGGATGCTTGTAGCGAACCATGGAACTGAGCACAGGGACCCCAATGGTGGAGTTAGGGGAAGGACTGAAGGAGCTGAAAAAGTTTGCAACCCATTGGAAGAACAACAATATCAACCAACCAGATGCTCTAGAGCTCCAAGGGACTAAACCCCCAACCAAAGAGTACACATGGAGGGACCAATGGATCCCGCTGCATATGTAGGAGTGGTTGGCCTTATCTAGCTAGTATCAGTGGGAAGGAGCCTGTTGGTCCTGGGAAGGCACGATGCCCCAGGGTAGGAGAATGCTAGAGATGTGAAGCAGGAGAGGGTCGGTGGGTGGGAAACACCCTCAGAGAAGCAGGGGTTGAGGATGGAATATTGGGTTTACAAGGAGAAATCAGGAAGGGAAATAACATTTGAAATATAAATAAATAAAATAACCATTAAACAATTTAAAAACAAACAAACAAACAAAAATAAGTACCAAAGTCCCTCAGAGATAGATTATGTAATGTCATAGTAACTTTAATTTTTTGAATGTAAATAACAAAAGACAGCAGCTGCTAAAAGATCTTGTGTTATGGACACTGCTGAACTAGATCAGCCTGTTCATATTAAGAATGTCCTAACCTCAGAATGGAAGCCAAGAAATATGTTGCCATGAGGAAGAGACTATGCCCTTAACTCAACAGGAGATTAATTCATACAAAAGTAATAAAAATCACATTGGATTTGACATGAATGTTGATCCCTCTATATAGGAACAACTCTGAAACTGGATGAGACCTAAAAATGTCTCTAGCCAGGACTTCAGCTAAGCATTTTGGGATAATTTTTAAAACATTTGCAAGTTAGTAGTCACAGATAAACTTATGGTCATAACAGATATCTGTTTAGTAAATTACAGAAACATTCTACTTAGGTTGAATTTTTAGGGTGACTTGCTGTAATGGCTATTTCCTCTTGTCAACTTGACTATATCTGGAATGAAAGGCATGGTGGTACACACCTATAATCTAGGCCACAGCTTCTGCTGGAGACCTACTTAAGGACGTTGGAAGAAGGAAGATTCACTGTTCTTCACTTGCTTGTACTTACCAGCCAACACATCAGTTAGAACCTACTTCTACAGAAGACCAGCAGAAAAAACGAGCCTGGTGGGACTGAGGAACTACTAGATTCCATGATTTCCCATTCACAGCTGCCCATTGTTTGGCTAGTTGGACTACAAACTGTAAGTCATCACAATCACTACTACAGTGCTGGGCATGCTACTAGCCCATTGGATTTGGAGGAGAGGAGGGATGGGGAAAATCTGCATATAGTCTACCTGTTTTGATGGCTGGAGTGATCTTTGTACTCCCAGAGAATACCTGCTAGAGTTGGGGGATGGAGTAAAGGGGGGGGTAAGGAAACAAGTTTGGAAAGGAAGGTCTGTGTAATTCACTGGAGGTCCGTGAAGAGAGGAATGGGTGTCAGAGCAGGTGTTCTGCAGAGCTTGGGAAGAGATTTGATTGGAAAAACAGGGACAGAGTTGAAAATCTACAGCTAGTTTTCGTGTGTCCTTTTTGGAGTCAACTGCAGGAGTGAAAAATCTTTTGCTTTGTACAGCTGTTTGTCAACTACTGGTTTCCAACTGTATTCCTGGTCTTCCAGTCTTTACCCTCATTTCCTTACTGCATCAGTTTATTCTGTTTTTGTACCCCTGTTTGTTTTTGATCATGTACCTCTTAAAATGAAAACTTTGCAGATGGACTCAGTGAGCCTAAATATTTTGCAATAAAAGTTCCTCAATGAAGATTCTTAATTCAGTTACACATGTGACATGATTTTGCAATATAATGTACTCTGATGACTTTTGTTAACTTGGTACAAGATAGAAGCATCTTGAAAAAAAAAAAACATAATTGAAAGAATGCTATAGCCAGATAGGCTCATAGATAGGTCTGTGAAACAGTTGCTTAATAAACTAGTACTGTGGGAGGATCTGTCTCAGAGAGGGGTGTCCTACACCATGAACTTGTTTTCTTGAGATTTATAAACGGCTTCCTGAACAAGCCAATAAGCAAAGTTCCTTCATGGATTCTGCTTCTCATCTCTCTTCTAAGGATTTGACTATAGTGTCTACTTTGGCTATTTCTTTCTTTTTTTCTTTTTGTTGTGAAATATTTTCTTTATTTGCATTTCAAATATTATCCCCTTTCCCAGTTCCCACACTGGAAACTCCCTATCCCCACCCTTCCCCCTCTGCTCTATTTCATGATAGACCATAATCAGGACTTTTAAGCTGAATAAATTCTTTCATCTCTGTGTTGCTTTTGATCAAGTTGTTTAATCATAATAATGGAACATAAACTAGTACATAAAGCAATCTCCAGAGACTGAGAATAGTACAAAATATAACCTGTGGAAACACCATTAGGTCCACATAATAACAAAATGCAATATTATTTCATTTGGAAAAGCTAAAATTTAAATTATAAATTAAATTTAAAATGAAATTATAAACAGAAGAGTATTTTAGATGCACTTTGAAAACTCATCAATATAAGCATGAAGACTTAAATAATATTTTAAATTTAAAATAATAGTTATTTACATATTTACACATGCCAACATTTATTGTGAACAGTAAGAGACTTACACTAAGGTCTGTGGATATAAGACATAAGGTAATTTTTGAACTTTTACAGTCTAATATATCTTGACACAATTAAGTATTTTATTTTGCTTAGAGAAAATATATATCTCAATTTAAGTTGAGTCAATTGAAGAAAACTGAGATGCACATTATCTGATAGTTAAGATACTGTTACAAATATGCTCACTAAAATTTTGATAATCCCTGGAAGTATTTTGTCACCCAAAATGAAAAAATAAGAAGTATCTTCAATTTAAGTATCCACAGAGGTGACTCCCATATTATTTTCTCCATGTGCCACCGTAGAGTTCTAAAAAGTAGATTCCTTCTGACATCTATACATTAGAGTCACTGTTTGGCTATGAATTCTCAGAATATTATTTTAGATGCTTGGCAGGTTTCCAAAGAGTAAAGGGGATTTTCTCTAAAAATTCACTTTCCACACTAATATTTCATACTCTGTATAACATTAGCAAAAATTGTTATTTTATAATTATCACACTTATTTTTTTTCTAATAATAATTTATAATTATAACTGCATTACTGTCATATTTCCTAAAATCTTCATTAAATTAAATTTAAACTTTTA